>NW_007253380.1:193930-201634 GCF_000164805.1 Carlito syrichta
CTAGCGGTCTCGAGGTCCACGGCCCTCCCTGATCCCTAACGCTCAGTGGGCCTCCATGGCAGGCTCCCAACAATGTGAGAATTGCATCATTGTCCTCTGACTTTGAACATTGCTTTGGGAGAGACTAAAGTCAGCCTTATATCCCCTCTCCTATTTTAAGTGACTCGATTTTTTTTTTTTGACTGCCCAAAATATCCTACCTTTAATTTTAAAGCCCTATAACTCTAATAGACTATGTCTCATACTGGCCATTTGGGGTCAAATCTCCTGGAACAAGGAAAGTTAAATATTTCTTCTGATCCATTATTCTAGCCCCTTCCCTACTTTTATAGGAACTTCAGTTCTACATATGTTGGATCTACTTAGCTTATCTATCATTTTTAGAATAATTTTTAAATATTCTTTACCGAAATAATTTTCTTTTACTTTTCTCATTCCTACATACTGTGTTTTGTTTTATTTTTATTATTTTATTTATACTATTTTATTTGCATTATCTATTTTCCTAGTACTCCCTTTAAGGCTTTAGTCTTTTCCTCCAATGTCTTTCTTGAGTTTGGTCAGCTCTGATTTCATCTCCTCCTGTTATCTTACTACTTCTTTAAGTTTTTGCATTTCTTTACTATGGGTCTTCTTGATTAAAGGAATTGTTACAATGAGTTGTTTTGATTGCTTTTAAATTTATGACAAAATGCATACTTACATTTTTCACTGATTCACTAAAGACCTGTTTCTGGTGAATGTTCCTTATTAAATAGTAAATCTACTGCTCTTTCCCACATTTTTTCCTTATAAGCCTCTGTTTATCAATTCTGCTTGAGTTCCTTCTTTTAATCACTCACTCATTCACCAGAGAATGATAGACCAGCTATTCCCAGGAGATTCTATTGGGGCAGAGGATGTAGGTGGCCTTCCAGGTTCCAAGTTTTATGATTCCAATAGTCCCTCTTTCTCTGCTGCCACAGGGACAAAGCATCTTCTAGAAATTTGGGCATGTGTGTGCACAGTTGTGTAGCCTTAACCCTTCTGGCTGAGAGGACTACCACTCTCACTCACCTTCAGCCCCTACTGTCTCCTTTTCCATGCCCACGATTGAGATGGGGGATATGGCTTTTACGCTTCAGGGTGAGCCCCTCATCTAGGAGATATTTTCTGGTGCCTTCTGCAGTTGGATGCTGCTGAATCCTCTGATCACTTGCATCCTTTGTCACTTCATCTCTTCTCCTGACCTCAGCAGCCTCTGATAGCTTCTGTATACTCTTGCCATCCATGCTTACCTCCCTCTCCTAGTTTTACTGGGGAAGAAAATGCAGTGTTCAGGTCTTTGTGATTCTTTTTTTTTTTTTTTTGTATCATTTTTCTTTTTGCTTTCCTGGGATTTCTAGGAGAAAGGGGAAGTTGCTGACTTGCATGGGATATTCACATTGGAAGTTGACCCTTTAGTTTTTATTGTATATATTTTAATATCACTTTAAGGTTTTTTTTGTTTTGTTTTTCTACAGGAATGTTTTAGTTTGGTTATTTAAATATTTGTTAACTTTTTTTATTGAGACTTAGATAATGATTTACTACAAACATGTTCGTTGCTGTGGTATTCAAGGTGGAAAAAAATACAAGTGATCCAAGTGTCCAGCGGTAAAGAAATAGAGTAATTGTCACACATACATAAGGTGGAATATTCAGCAACCATTAAATATATATATATATAAATATATATATATATATATATATATATATATTTTTTTTTTTTTTTTTGAGTTGGAGTCTCACTCTGTCACCCAGACTGAAGTGCAGTGGCCGCTCCCGGCCACCACAGCCTTGACCTGCTGGGTTCTGGCGATCCTTCCAAGTAGCTGGAACTACAGGCACACACTACCATGCCCAGCTGATTTTTGAATTATTGTAGAGATGAGGTCTCGCCAAGTTGCCCAGGTGGGTCTTGAACCCGCGGGCTCAGGCAATCCACTCACTTCAGCTTCCCAAAGTGCGGGATTACAGGCTGAGCCACCAAGCCCAGCTAAATATATTTTTAAAAGGTCAATAAATGATTATTCAAGGGCACCCAAAAACCCCATCTGAAATTTATTTATAAAAAATTGTGTACTGGCCTGTCTCGATGGCTCAGCCTGTAATCCCAGCACTTTGGGAGGCCAAGGTGAGTGGATTGCCTGAGCCTGCGGGTTCAAGACCCACCTGGGCAACTTGGCAAGACCTCATCTCTACAGTAAATAAAAAACTAGCCAGGTTTGGTAGTGCATGCTTGTAGTTCCAGCTACTTGGAAGGCTGGGGTAGAAGGATCACTGGAGTCCATCAGGTGGAGGCTGCGGTGGCCGGGAGCCTGCCACTGCACTCCAGTCTGGGTGACAGAGTACAACTCCAACTCAAAAAAAATTGTGTATTTATTCTTACATGTTTAAACTTTAGTCACCTTAAAGCACTCTGTTTGATGGAATACACTATTGAGACACTGTTTTCACTGCTCAACTGTTTTGGAACTCGTCAATTTTGATGCCTTTTAGTGCTTCTGCCATTTTCTGTTTCACCTCTTCCACATTAGCAAGACGTTTCCCTTTGAGGACTAGTTTTCATCTGGGGAAACAAAAGACAAAAAAAATCACTCAGGGCAAGATAGGAAAGGTGGGTCATGGGGTCATGATGGTTTTGGTCAAAAATTGCTGAACACTCGGCAGTGTAGGCAGGTGTGTTGTCATGGTTGGAAGGACAGTAACCTGTTTGGCACAGCTAGGGATATTTCTTCCACAATGCAGCCTTTCACAACGATGCTAGCTGGTACACTGATGCCTATGGTTTCCTAGAATACCCACCTAGTGGGAGAAACCTGTACTACAAGGGGCCCACTCTCCAAAAAGATAATGCTGGGTGTTTTGGCGGGTCTCCCTCACACTATAGTACGAGAAAAAATAAAATAAACTGCCTATGCAGTATGAGCAACAATTTAAAAATGCACAACCTCCCTGTACACACGCAAAGAAAAAGAGACCAAAGATCTGAAAGAAATGCCCCCCAAAATTAAATAAGTTAGCTTTTAAAAAAAATACAAGTAACTTTAAATATTCTTGTAAAACTTCAACTTCTATTTCCTAAATAAATATTATATATAAATGTATATGTGTATACTTATCTATTTTTTCCAATTCCAATCAGAATATCCTACTTTTAAAAAACCCATCAGTGTTTCCCTGTCCCCTACCTGATCCTGTTCTCGTTTCATTCCCTGTCTTGGTGGAAGGCCACACCCCTCCCACCCCACCCACCCACAGCCTGGAGACTTAAGTCATTCTTGTCTCCTCTTTCTCTTTATTACTCACACCTAGCTGGTGGTGAATCCTCTTGGTTCTGTCTCCTCAGCAGCTCAGATTTTTCCGCCCTCACTAGGGTTGTCCTGAGGATCTGTCTCCTGAACTCTTGAGTTGGTCTTATTTTTCTTCTAGCTCTCTGCCTTTCCCACCTTGATACCACTTCTCCATGGGCTATGCTAACATCAGCCTAAACACTTCCCGTGAAGTTCAAATGTTCAAGGCCAGCCACAGTCTGACCTGACGCTCCCTCTCCTACCACCCATTTCCCAAGCCCCAGTCTTTAGGTACTTGCATTCTGGCACCATACCTGGAGTCAGGCATAACCTTCAGTTATGTCATCACTGGCATGCAACAAACTTCTAGCAACCAGTAGGAATCCTGGCCACACCAGCTGCTGTGGATGAGCTGAATCTCCCCTGCCTAGAACATAAGACGCTCAATAGATATGGCTCGAAGCCGGGCTCGGTGGCTCAGCCTGTAATTCCGCGCCTTTGGGAGGCTGAGGTGAGTGAATTGCCTGAGCCCGCGGGTTCAAGACCCGCCTGGGCAGCGAGACCTCATCTCTACAATAAATCAAAAAATCAGCCGGGCGTGGTAGCCCACGCCTGTAATTCCGGCTACTCGGAAGGCTGAGGCGGAGGGATCGCGGAGCCCAGCAGGTCGAGGCTACGGTGGCGGGGAGCGGCCACTGCACTCCAGTCTGGGCGACTGAGTGAGACTCCAACTCAAAAAAAAACCCAAAACAACAACAACAACAAAATAGATATGGCTCGAATGCTTGAGGCATGGAGGGAGGTGATTCAGTCGAACTTTCCCTTTCCAGACAGAACAAGGATTAAGCTATGCTAGGAAGATGATGATTTGCCCCAGCTTAAGAGTTGTTAAAGCATAGAAACCCTAGATTCTTGCTTGGCAACCACTGCAACAGCCACTTAATGTTTTGCTGGGAATTTTCATCCCACTTCAGGAGGACCAAGAGGGCTTCTAGGGGGAGGTAAGGCCTAGCTAGGGCCTGAAGGATAAGAGACAGGTAGAGTGTTTAGTGAAGGAAGGGTTAGGGAAGGGTGTGTAACGTTGACCTTGGTAAGGAGCCCACAGAGCACCAACATTGTCTTGGTGTTAAGTTTAAATGTGTGAGGTCAGGACACAGTCATACTTTATACTTGTTTTCTCTGCATGTTCACCTTTTTAATCCTTTCAACAATTTCATTAGGTAGCTAGAGCAGACAGCATCCCCATGTTCTAGAAAACAGAGGCTCTATCAGTTTAGTGCCTTGTTGTATACTTTTTTCGGTGAGGATGTTCAGATTGGTTATCTGGCTTATATTAATATTATTATGTGTTAAATTCTTGCTAATTTCAGACACATCTGCTTATTTTATTTGTAAGATTAATTTTTTCTTCTGTATATCACCTATTTTGTGAACTGTTGCTTTATTTCCTTGGTCCATTTGTAATATGGGGTTTCAAGTTTGCTTTGCTATGTTACTTCTATGAACTTTGTATACACTAAGGACATCATTGATCAGCTGAATGCTGCACCTCTGCACGTAGGTAAGGAAAACAACATTCAAATTAAAATTAACATCCGGGCTCGGTGGCTCAGCCTGTAATCCCACGCCTTGGGAGGCTGAGGTGAGTGGATTGCCTGAGCCCGCGGGTTCAAGACCCGTCTGGGCAACTTGATGAGACCTCATCTCTACAATAAATAAAAAAATTAGCCGGGTGTGGTAGCGTGCACCTGTAGTTCCAGCTACTTGGAAGGCTGAGGCGGAAGGATCGCCCGAGCCCAGCAGCTCGAGGCTGCGGTGGCCAGGAGCAGCCACTGCACTCCAGTCTGGGTGACAGAGTGAGACTCCAACTCAAAAAAAAAAAAAAATTAACATCCTTGGTCCCAAGTATCAAACCACTAACTGAAAGAAGAGCTATATCCTCTTCTGAAATTCTCTAAATCAGTGTCCTATTTATGAATTGCATTTTCATTCACTTGAAACACAGGGCATCACCAGACAGAGGAAAGAGAAGAGAACACTCTGAAATTCGTGAGAGTCAGGAATCTTAAATCCCAGACTCCCTCTTGCCTCCAAGCCTCTGTAGATTTGCTTTGGGCATGATTGTGTGGGACATGGCTTCTCGGAGCTGAAAGTACACATGAATCACAGGGATCATTTTAAAATGCACATTCTGGTTGTGTGGGTCTGGGGCAGGTCTTTCTGGCCAGCTTTCTGGCAAGGCAATACTGCTGGTCCATGGGCTCCTTACCAAGGTCAACATTACACACCCTTCCCTAACCCTTCCTTCACTAAACACTCTACCTGGTTACTGTCTCTTATCCTTCAGGCCCTAGCCAGGCCTCACCTCCCCCTAGAAGCCCTCTTGGACCTCTTGAAGTGGGACAAAAATTCCCAGCAAGGACTCACCCTGGTGATGTCGGTTAGCTTAACCTATATCCCAGCCTGACTTGTCCCAGGATGGTCACCATAGTTCCACTAGGATCCTGCCCCATGCCTGATTCCTGAAGATACTCACTTTACTCACTTACTCTTGTCCAAATCAATCGATGAATCATTGCTTGTCTGTACTTCTCAGTGCTTTCTACAATCTCATTAAAACATTTCCAGTCTTCAGACAGTAAAAATGTTAAATACGGGGTGTGTGTGTGTGTGTGTGTGTGTGTGTGTGTGTGTGTGTGTGTCTCTGTACCCTGCACTTGGCAACAACATGTTGATTTCATTGTTGCAGAGCAGCTGAGATTCTCTCCATCAGCCCACCTGGGCCCCCCAGCTTCTTCCCTGAGCTCCCACTCCCCGCCCAGCTGCATTCAGCAGTGACAAGCACTTTGAATTACCTGAACCATCTAGGAGGAAGGAGACCATATCTTTGTTTGTCTCCACCCTCTCTGCACAGGTGGCCTGAAGTGACTCGTGCTGACTGTTGACATATGCAGTCTTCCTCCTATGATCAATAACACCTTTGTTTCTCTTAAAACCAGCTCAAGTGCTGAGGCTTGAGCCAGCTCTTCCTAAGGCTTCTGTGGAACAGCCGTCAGACAGACATGGGAGGGGCTGCTCTGACAAGTCCTTCCCTATATGATGAGGACACTAGCACCCACCTCACCATGGTAGGTCAGATTTGCATAGCTCAGGCTATACTTTTGGTTACCTTCCTGTTCCATCATGTGGCACGTTACCTTGCAGATAGCAGATAATCAATATTATTTATATAAGTAAGGGAAGAAATGAAAGCATTTGGTTCCTGAACTCTTGGAAGAAATAGGAGGTAACCTTATAAGCAATTTTAATGTCTTTGAAAAAGAAGAGAATGAATCCGATCAACAAAACTATCCTCAGTAGCAGGAAGATCAAGTCATTCCTCATGGCTTTTGTCTAGGGAAACCCAAGCTGTTTTTCTAAAAAGCAGGTAAGTAGCAGTGACCCAAGTTGGCAGAGGGAGAGGAAGGAGAAGGTGGTTCCTTCCAGCAAAATAAACCTGATTTTTATCAACCTATTTACTCACTCATTTATTCTGTTGGTCCACAAATATCTATGGTGTGATCCAGGGCCTGTTCTAGACCTGGGTACATGCTGTGAACCATTGGAAGTTCCTGTCCTCATAGAATGTAGATCCAGCAGAGATGGACGCACATACCAGGTTATAAACAAGTCAATGAGTGAATGTCTAGAATCCCTCCAGGTGCTGCTTAGTGCTACAAAGGAGGAAACGGGGTGGGAAGGGGAGGTGCTGGTTTAGAGAAGTACCCCAGTGCCCACTCTCCCATCCTACCAGCCACTGTGTCTCCTTCCCACAGCATCCCCCCAACCCGCCCTTCCATGATGTTTCCTACTCTTGATGGCTAACTGCAATGCAGTAACCCCAAATCTGAGAGGGCTTGCATGCGATGTTGACCTATTCCAAAGAAGTCACCTGGAGTCCAGCAGAGAAAGACATTGGTTTATTAGGACTTAATGAAGCATCAATGGCTGCCGGTCAGTGAAGAATCCACACCCCAGGCACAGTAAAGCAAGCAGTCTTATAACCAAAGCAATCAAATTAATCATTAAAATTGCTATATTATGTTTACAATTGCATTAAGAGTAAAGACTACATTGTTTTCAGCTCTGCTTGGTCACCTGCATCCCACGGCTCATTACTGGGAATATGCATGCTCTTTGGAGACCAGACTTGGCCAGCAGCCTCTCCCTAAGGGAGAAGGCAGAAGAACCAGGTATAGGGGAAGACAGTCTATATCCAGACAATACCTGACAGCAGCCTTGTTAGTGACAGTTGCATTTAAGGGAGGCCAGATGAAGCTCAGGAAATGGTGAGACCTCATCTCTACAATAAATAAAAAATTAGCCGGGCGTGGTAGCGCACGCCTGTAGT
>NW_007253380.1:201800-204833 GCF_000164805.1 Carlito syrichta
CCTGCCCTGGCCACAGCCTCCCTCTGCCCACCAGCCTGGCCCCCTGCCCACCAGGCCTGCCTTCTGCCCACCATCCCTGCCTCTGCCCTCCAGCCCTGCCCTTTGCCCACTAGTCCTATCCCTTGTCCACCAGACCTGTCCTCTGCCCACCAGTCCTCTGTCCTCCAGACCAGGCCTCTGCCCTCTAGCCCTGCCCTCTGTCCATTAGCCCTATTCCCTGTCCAACAGGCCTGCCCTCTGCCCCCGCAGCCCCACCCTCTGCCCACTAGCCCTACCCTTGTGCTCAAGACCTGCCCTCCAGCCCTGCCCTCTGCCCACTAGCCCTGTTCCCTGCCCACCCGGCCTGCCCTCTGCCCTCCAGTCCTGCCCCTGCCAACCATGCCTGCCCACGGCCCAACAGGCCTGCCCCCTGCCAACCAGCCCTACCCACTGTCCACCAGGCCCTCCCTCTGCCCACCAGGTCTGCCTCCTGCCTACCAGCCCTGCCCTCAGCCTGCCAGGCCTGCCCTCTGCCCGCCAGGCCTGCCCCTGCCACCAGGCCTGCTCCAGCTCACCAGACCTCCCTGCCCACCAGGCCTGCCCTCTACCCTCCACAAATGCCCCCTGCTCACTAGCTCTATCCCTTGCCCACTAGGCCTGCCATCTGCCCTCTAGACATGCCATCTGCCCTCCAGCCCTGCCCTCTGCCCACTAGCCCTGTTCCCTGCCCTTCAGCCCTGCCCTCTGCCCACTAGCCCTATCCCCTGCCCACCAGGCCTGCCCCCTGCCCACCAGCCCTGCCCTCTTCCCACCAGGCCTACACCCTGCCCACCAGCCCTGCACCCTGGCCACCAGACCTGCTCCCTGACCACCAGACCTGCTCCCTGACCACCAGACCTGCTCCCTTCCCACCAGGCCTGTCCCCTGCCTGCCAGGTCTGTCTTCTGCCTACCAGCCCTGCCCTGTGCCCTTCAGCCTGGTCCTGTGCCCACTAGCCATGCCCCTTGTCCTCCAGACCTGCCCTCTGCCTCCAGCCCTGTCCCCGGCCCACAGGCCTGCCCTTTGCCCTCTAGCCCTGCCCCTGGCCCACCAGGCCTACACCCTTCCCACCAGGCCTGCACCCTGCCCTGCAGACCTGCCGTCTGCCACTAGCCCTGTCTCCTACCCAATAGGCCTGCCCTCTGCCCGTCAGACTTGCCCTCCAGACATGTCCTCTGCCCTCCAGATCTGCCCTCTGCCCACAAGCCCTGCCCTCTGCCCACAAGCCCTGTCCCCTGCCCACCAGTCTGCCCTCTGCCCACAGGCCCTGCCTTTGCCCACCAGCCCTGTTCCCTTCCCACCAGGCCGGCCCCTAGCCCATCAGGCCTGCCTCCTGCCCACCAGCCCTGTCCTCTGCCCACCAGCCCTGTCCTCTGCCCACCAGGCCTGCCCTCTGCCCACCAGGTCTGCCCCCTGCCCATCAACCCTGCCCGCTGCCCACCAACCCTGTCCTCTGCTCAACAGCCCTAACCCTGCCCACCAGGCCTGCCCTCTGGTCACCAGCCCTGCCCTCTGTACCACCAACCCTGCAGTGGGTGTCGTGCTAGGCAGTGCCCTGAAGGCCATGTGTCACTTTCATTCTGTCTTACATTGCATATTAGCCCTCCCTGATCACTAGGAAGCGCAGGCCTGGCATGAATGTTATTTGCATTTGCAAGGTGTCTGGCAGGGCAGAGTACTTGAAGAATTTCTGTCTCTGTGACAGCACCCAGCTCACTCTACCGGTTCTCTGATGAGGGCATCATTAAGGTTTCTCCTTGTTCGGCCCTCCCTACTCCACCCTTCTACCCAGCAAGGCCCATGTTGGACACTCCGTCTTCTCACCTGACTGCCCTGCTGCTCACCCTGCCAAGCTCTTCTTCTATAAGACAAACCACTGTCCTCCTGCCCAGGAGATTTAGATGACCCTTCCTGGGTCCTTTCCACCTTGACATTTTATGACTCTGATCTCATTTTTCTAGATTCAGATGGAGAAGTGCTCTTTTAATAAATAAACCCCGTGAATACGTGTTTCCAGGGGAAGAAGCTCTGGTGGCCTGGCAGTCCTTCTCTGACTTTTGCACACAAATCACTTGTTAAAAATGAGGATTCTGCATTGGGGAGGGGCTGGGCATGGGCACAGGCACTCTGCAGTTCTACAAGCTCCCTTGTGATGCTGGTCCTGAGACCACACCTGGAATCTCAGGAGTCAGAGTGTCCTCTTTCCTCCCATAATTATTAAATTCAGGGGTTACCAACCAGGACCATTTTACTTCCTAGAGAGACATTTACGGTGTTCACAACTTGGACACTGCCACTGGCCATTTAGTGAACAGTGCTCAGGGATGCTTCCCAACATCCTACCATGTGCAAGACCCAGCCCCGGAGCAAAGAATTACCCAGCCCCAAATATCAGTAGTGTCCAGGCTGAGAAATCTTATGGCAGGATGTAATTCTAGCTGTATATTAAAGTCATGTAGCGTTCTTTTAAAAGATATAAGTTCCCAGAATCCCTCCAGGACAATGACATTAGACTCTCCAAAGGAGGCTTCTTGGTTCTGTACTTTGTAGATGTTCCCTGTGATTGCAACGTGCAAACGCAGCAGAGAACAAATTTACAAATTCAAATCAAAAGTGGTTCCAGACATTAAAAATCAATATGGAGGTTCCTCAAAAAATTTCAAATAGAATTACCATGTGATCCGGCAATCCCACTGCTGGGTATAGCCAAAGGAAATGAAAATCAGTGTGTGGAAGAGATGTCTGCACTCTCGTGTTCATTGTAGCACTATTCACAATAGCCAAGATATGGAATAACCTAAATGTCCATCGACAGATGAATAGATAAAGAAAATGTGGTATATATACAAAACGGAATACTGTTCAGCCTTTAAAAAGGAAATCCCTTCATTCACAGCAACATGGAGGACATTATGTTAGGTTAAATAAGTCAGACACAGAAAGACAAATAACACATGATCTTACTTATATATGGAATCTAAAAAAGTCCAACTCAAAGAAGCAGAGAGTAGGATG
>NW_007253380.1:204853-248369 GCF_000164805.1 Carlito syrichta
AGGAAGAATAAGTTCAAAATATCTATTGTATTATGGTGACTAAAGTTAATAATGATACATTGGATTTTTTTTAATTGCTAAGAGATTTTTAAGAGCTCTAATTGCACAAAAATAAGTATATGAGGTAATAAGTGTGATTTAGCCATTTCACAATGTATAAATATATTAAAACCTCATGTTGTACACCATTAATGTGTATAATTTTTATTTGGCAATAAATACCTAATAAAAGTGGGAAACAAATGAGATCCTCACTTCATTCCACTGCTTTTCTTAGAGTTCATTTGTTCAAAATGCATTGAAGTGTGCTATTTGCTGAAAGGGTAAATTGAGGCAAGGTGGGCTGGTGCCACTGCTGAGGCCACGGGAATAATGTAAGATTGTAACCAAGTATGAAATAAAAGTAAGTATAGTTTATTATTTATCTTTTACAGATGGGAAGGGGGCCTATACTCAGAAGCAAGTATGGCCTCGAAGGCTGGGGAGCTGAGTATATTTAAGGCTCTTGAAGGGGAGTTCAGGCTGGGAAAAATGTCCAGAGTTTTATTTTTTGATGTAGATAACAGAAGTCACATAAGTTTTGTGTCTTGATATCACCAGTCACTGGTATCTCATGATTCCAAGTGGTGGCCGGGAGGCTGGCCGCAGTAAACTGATAATGATATATCAAGGTCAGAAAAAAAAATGTCTTGAATAATTTGGGCTGCATATTTTTTAGTTGGTTATAGTTTTTGTTTATTTTATTTTATTTTATTTTTTGAGTTGGAGTCTCACTCTGTCGCCCAGACTGGAGTGCAGTGGCCGCTTCTGGCCACCGCAGCCTCGACCTGCTGGGCTCCGGCGATCCTTCCGCCTCAGCCTTCCGAGTAGCCGGAATTACAGGCGCACGCTACCACGCCTGGCTAATTTTTTGATTTACTGTAGAGATGAGGTCTCGCTGCCCAGGCGGGTCTTGAACCCGCGGGCTCGGGCAATCCACTCACCTCAGCCTCCCAAAGGCGCAGGATTACAGGCTGAGTCACCGAGCCCGGCAGTTTTTTTTTATTTCAAGAGTTTTGGTTTACAATGCTTGATTAAACATTAAATCTAAAATTAATACAAAGACATGAAAGAAAGAAGTCATTTAGAAACTAAGAGAACAGATATATTTTTGGACGTTCAAAGGTTTTAATAGAGTTTATTTTTTATCTAGGTCTGGCAGAGGCATCTCCAGGAATGTGTAGTCCTTTGTGCGTGTCTTTTGTTTGTAAGGGGGTTCAATGAAGATGGTTGTGATTTTTTTTTTTAGTATCAGCAACAGTTATTAGATTTAAGAACAGTGAAGAGGTGGCAAGGAAAAATGCTGACTTTTAAGTTTAAATGACTTTTGTATTTTAAAAGTTTTTTTTTTTAACCTTTTGCTACTTGGAAGGCTGAGGCAGAAGGATTGTCAGAGCCCAGCAAGTCGAGGCTGTGGTGGCCGGGAGCGTGCCACTGCACTTCAGTCTGGGTGACAGAGTGAGACTCCAACTCAAAAAAAAAAAAAAAAAAAAAAAAAAAAAAAAAGATAGATAGATAGATAGATAGATAGATAGATATAGATATAGATATATACACACTTTTTTTGTCGCTTAGGATTAGGGATGGAGGTTAGACTTTTGTAACTTTTTTTTTGCTGGATGGGGATGTAGAGTTGTCTTCACCTGTCTAGAGCAAGAGGAGGGGATGAGAGGACAGGAGCCCATGGAGTTAAGTATTTTCAGTATTTGTATACAAAGCACTGTGTACAAGTATATATTATTAGAATTCTTTATTATAAGAAAGGCTGTTATAGCCACTGTTATGACATATTGAGACTTTGATACCTGATAAAATGTATTTATAAATAGTTACCCCAGTGGGCTTGACACCCATTATAGGAGTCCAGGTCGTTTTTATTGTTGTACCAGTGAATTTCTGAGCCCATAGATAGATGTCTCTGCAGCTTGCTGTCAGGTTTTTTTGGGTTGTGATAAGAATTGACAGACAGTTATAACAAGGAAATACAGTGACTTTGACAAAGTCTGAAGAAGAAAAAGTTGAAAACATTAGAGACATGTAGTTAGGTTGTAGTTTAAATTGTAGGAAGTAATAATAAACAAAATAATTTAAAACAGGTAAACATTGGCAAAAGAAAATTGTCCCTTTTGTTTTTATAGTGGGTTTGATATATTTTTATAATGGTTTTTATTTTAGAGGGCGAAGCCCAGGTAATCTTTATTTTATAGAGATGGGAGAATGACATTTTTTTGTTTTTGATGAGAGGAGTGGGAAGTATTGACCCTCTGATAGGGAAATATTACCTGGTCTGTAGGCAGTTTAGGAGAAAGCTTGTCAAAAACCATACTTATCCCACACCCTAGAGAGACTGAAATAAGAACTTGAAGAATTTAGGTATTAAAGGTATTAAAAGTATAATATTATGATATAAGATTATAATATTGTAAGTCATTTATTTATCAAGTGATAGTCCAAAGATTTTGAAAAGTAAAAAAACCTTGCTTTTTGTAACAAAGACAGTGTAATTGAATTTGTTTCTTCCCCCCTCTGTTGTTTTTAGGAGAAAAATTTTTAGAGATTGTTAATTAAGAAGTTTATGTTTGGGTTTTTTAGTAGTATTTTGGCCTAGCATTAGTGTAATTGATTAATTAACGCACAGTCCCTTTATTTTTGTCTGTGAAGAATGTTGATATAGTCCCAGTTTAGATTTAACTTGAGAGAGAATTATCATTTGCCAAGCATCTTTTTAGGAGCTGGAAAAGGAAGTCTTAGAGAATTCTTGCCCACACGTAACTTCGGACTCTGGCAGGGGAGGAGACAATGGGAACAGATAATTTTAATACAGTGTGATAAATGCTCCAGAGGAAGCACAAAGGAGGGGCTCATCATGCTGCTCTCAATCTGAGTCCTACTAGCTGGCTTTAAATAATTCATACACTTCTCAGATCTTCAGCTGCTTCATCTATAAAATGCACACAAGAATTCCACCCTCTCTGAGATGCTGTGGCTATAGAAGAGTCCCCAAAGTAACAAGTCAAAAGTAAAGTTCATTCATTTATCTGCCAAAGTATGATATCGGAGGAGGGGGACAGGCAATGAAAAGGCAAATTTGAGTCAATGCAAAAGTGAAAACTTCTTTTTTTTCTCTCTTTAGAAGAAAGGCAGACCTTTTTAGTAGATTTTTAAAATGTTTTTGTCCTCTTTAAAAAAGGTGTAGGGGTGTGTGTGTGTGTGTGTGTGTGTGTGTGTGTGTGTGTGTGTGTGTGTGTGTGTAAAATACCCCTGTGCTGATCCTTGGTTGGCTTGCTAAGGAAAAGTCAGCTTTTGGCTTCCTTTAAGTAGGGAGTTTCTATTGCAGTCCCAGTAATGCTCAACTGCTCTCCCTTGACACCAATAAATTGAGATGCAGGAAACTGGTAGAAAGAGGTTTGTTTTTGAATTCGAATCCAGAGAGCAGAAGCTGACTCCTGGCCTTTCTGAAATAGGTCTGCTCATCCATCAGGCTTTACAGTTCACTTTTGTAAGTTCAGGGTTGTTGGTACTTATACACTGACTACATGACTAGCAGAGCATTGTATAGAACTTTAGTTACAGTCACATTTTGTCAGTAATGACATTTATGGTCTACATTTCCTGGCACCAGTTATCAGAGGTATCTCACAACTTCTTATGAGTAACACCAGGCAGAACTGTTCATCAAGCTTGCCATAGAGTAAAGGGAGTTAATAAGGCCTAAGACATTATTCATTACTATATGTTGTTATTAGTATGCAAAGGTTATACAAATCACAAGACTTACTATTACAGTGATATTTTATTATTCAAACCTATGACTACTGAGAAAAGGAAGCAAATGGGAATTTAGATCTTTCAGTTAATTGGGCACAGTCTGCAGGGAAGTTAAGGATTCTTTGAAGTTATTTACTGAAGCGTGCATAGGCAATAAGGTGAAATGCTCTTCTTTGTTAACTCTCAGGAATGTGGGTACGTGTAGGCCCGCTCGAACACTTGCCGTGCCCTTCTCTAGGGGTTGTGGCAATATGGACAGACAATAGTGGGACTCCAGATCATTTCCATTGTAAGAGCAAAATAAGCCAAGCCCACAGGCATGATTGTTGTAAGTCCGTGCAACAAGAAGTTTTTGTTTATGTTCCTAATTAAATGTTCAGTCTTTTGTTCTGAACAATGATACCCAGAACAAACTATGAGAAAATAATGTGTGTAGTGTTTTTATTCTCTCAGAAAACTGCATTTCTCCAGGCAAATCCTGTGATGTTTAAAAACTCACATATCTGTCAATGCTGATGGCTAGGATAAGTGGAGGTGTGGCTTCAACCTCTCTTCCTGATTCTTGTGGTCTGAACTCCAATTACAATGATTAGTAGAAGCCAAGACCATTGTGTGTGGCAAATGTTCAAAAAATATTAGTTTATTATTACTCTCAATGAGTCCAGTTTGACGTCCTTGAAGGTCAGGCTTTCTGAGAGGCAGCAGCTTTATATAACACATAGGTGTGGAAACATCCACTTGAGTAGCCATTACCACAAGTCATTTCACCTGAGAGTTCATTTACTCACTGCAAAACAAAGAAATGGCTAGTGGACTGTCTATAAGGGCTTCTTCCAGAGCCTGAAGGTCAAGAGCTCTCAGTTTGGAATATCACTGCAATGAAGAAAAAATTTCCCCAAGGGAGCTGATCTAAGGGAAGTCGATGTTTCACCACTTCTGATCTTAGCGGCCATTTATTCAACACATACAGGAACTCCTGGGAGATATTGTAGGTTCAGTTCCAGACTACTCCAATAAAGCAAATATCCCAATAAAACGAGTCACATGAAAGTTTTGGTTTCCTGGTGCATATAAAAGTTATGTTTACACTATACTGTAGTCTAGTAAATGTGTAATAGCATTATGCATTATGACTAAAAAAGTAATGTGCACACCTTAATTAAAAAACACTTTAGTGCTAAAAAATACCAACAATCCAAAGTGGGTTTTGCCTGGATGATAATGGCTGCTGATTCATCAGGCACCTGGTGGTGGATGAAGATTAGGGTGGCTGTAGTAATTTCTTAAAGTAAAACAACAATGAATTTGCCACATCTATTTTTTCCTTTCGCAAAAGATTTCTCCGTAGCAAATCATGCTATTTGATACCGTTTGACCCACAGCAGAATTTCCTTCAAAAAGAGAACCAATCCTCTCAAACCCTGCTGCCACTCTATCAACTAAATTTATGTAATATTCTAAACTCTTTGTTGTCATTTCAGCAATACTCACAGCATCTCTAGCAGGAGTAGATTCCATGTCAAGAAATCACTTTCTTTGCTCATCCATAAGAAGCAATTTCTCATCCATTCAAATTTTCTTATGAGATTGCAGAAATTCAGTAACATCTTCAGGCCCCACTTCTACTTCTCTTGCTACTTCCATCACATCTATGGTTATTTACCCACCGAAGTCTTGCACCCTTCAAAGTCATCCATGAGGGATGGAATCCACTTCTTCCAGACTCCCATTAATGTTAATATTTTGACCTCCTCCCATGAATCATGAATGTTCCTATCACTTAATCTAGAATGGTGAATTCTTTCCAAAATATTTTCAACTACCTTTGCCCAGATCCATCAGGGGAATCACTATCCATGAAAGTTATAGCCTTATGAAATACATTTCTCAGATCACACGACTTGAAAGTTGAAATTATTTTTTGATCCATGGGCTGTAGAATGAATGTTGTCTTAGTAGGCATGAAAACAACATGGAGCACGTTATACTTTTCCATCAGAGCTCTTAGGTGACCAGATGCATTGTCAGTAAGCAGTGTATTAAAAAAAAAAAGATGCCGCAGGAAAAGGGAGATGGGCCCAAAGGGGACGTGAGGGGAGGGCATGACAGGAAAACTGGGGATAGGCCCAAGGAGACATGTAGGGGGAGGGCCGCGACAAGAAAGTTGGGGATGGCGCAACCCACATGTAGGGGGAGGAGCACGACAAGAAAGTGGAGACAGATGCAACGGGACACGTGGGACATGTGGGGAGTGGGCAGCAAGAAAGGGTGATGGACCCAACAGCCACACCAAGCTCTGGAGGCTGGAGAAGCTGTGCAGACCACGCCCTCTTGCCCTTGGTCTACCCGGTTGCAACATCAGCGTGGACTCCACGTGCCGCCCGCCCTTCCTCAGCTGGTGCCTGGTGTGTGACCGTGCGGGGGCGCCCGTGGGACTGAGCGGGGATGGCGGGTCCACGGCTGCGTCTGCTTCGCCGGGGACGTGGAGGCAAGAGCCAGCGACTTGGTGAGATGACACTACCGGGAGGGTCACGGCGTCCAGTGAGGGTCGGGTCAGCGGAAGGGGAACGCCTGCAGGTGGGACCCCTGGCGGTTAGAGGGGGTCCCAAGGTCCTGAGGGTCGCCAGCAGGACTGGTTTTCTTGGACAGTGTGCCTCACGTCGGGGGTGCGCGAGTGGTGGTCACACACCTCCTCCCACCCCCCTTTTAATTCTTAACCCTTGGGAGGCCTGAGCCTCCTCTCTCTGCACCCATCCCCAGATGGGGCCAGGAGGGGCGCCAGGGCATGGATCCCAGGCCTTGGCCAGGACCTCCTGCTTGCCCTGACCTGCGCCGGCAGTAGGCAGGGCACTGAGGACCCCCCACCCCACATAGGCGACCAGGGATGTCGTTTTCAGCAGAAGATTTCAGAACCGAACCTGAGGAAGGTACGCCTGAGGGATCAGAGTTGTTTTTTTTTTTTTGAGTTGGAGTCTCACTCTGTCACCCAGACTGGAGTGCAGTGGCCGCTACCGGCCACCGCAGCCTTGACCTGCAGGGCTCCGGCGATCCTTCCGCCTCAGCCTTCCAAGTAGCCGGAATTACAGGCGCGCGCTACCACGCCCGCTGATTTTTTGACTTATTGTAGAGATGAGGTCTCGCTGCCCAGGCAGACCTCGAACCCGCGGGCTCAGGCAATCCACTCACCTCAGCCTCCCAAAGGCGCGGGATTACAGGCTGAGCCACCGAGCCTGGCTCAGAGTTTTCATCTGAGCCCAGTAGAATGGTTCCCTGGGGGCAAGTGGAAGACATCTGGAAAGGAGAAGTGACAGTCGGTAGGGAGACCGTTTTGGTGCTCTTAAGGTCGACCAGTTCAGGCAGGGACTGGAGGAATGAAGAGGGAGAATTACTTGGAGACCTCAGAAGGAGAGAATCGGAACAACAGGGCAGGCAGTTCAGGGAGGGGTTGTGTAGGGGGTGGGACTCCAGTGCCTCCAGGTTACTGCTGAAGGGACCCACTGTATGGCTGTCTCAGCCACAACGCTTTTCCTCTTTTCTTTCACCATTTATATTTTAATTTCTCCGACAATTCCAAAGGAAATGTTTCCAAAATAATGAGTTTCCAAGCTTGAGATCTCCTGGGGCCACACCCAGGCAGGCTGAGAGAGCATTTTTCAACTACTTTACAGGGAGACAGAAAAAATGGGGTTGGTGTGGGTTCCATGCCAGGTTTGGCAATGTGCCCTTGGTTTGATGAGAAAGGATCTGGGGAGTAGCAGAGGGTAAAAGCAGCCCCAAACCAAAAGAAACTACCAGTACACCTCAACGCTGCCCCACGTATGCGTCACCTGGATTTCAGAAATATGTTCTGTTTACTTCCATTTAGCAGTTTTGGACTCTTCCATACATATACTGCTGAGGTGGTTTTGTTTTGTCTTCTTTCTAGAGGATTTTACCTTTAAGAAAGATCTGTTTTCCTTGAAATACAGGCATGCTCAGAGGTATTGCAGGTTGGGTTCCAGACCACTGCAATAAAGCAAATATCCCAATAAAGAGAGTCACACAATTCTTTTGGTTTCCCAGTGCATATAAAAGCAGTGTTTACACTATACTATAGTATAATAGTATGTCTATAAAAGCAATGTGCCTACCTTAATTTAAAAATACTGCATTGCTGAAATACACTAACATTTACCCGAGCCTTTAGCAAGTCAATATTTTTTACTGGTAGATGGTCCTGCCTTGATATTGATGGCTGCTGACCGATCAGGGTGGTGATGGCTGAAGGTTGGGGTGACTGTGACAATTTCTTAAACTAAGATAACAATGAAGTGTCCTTGTCTATTGACTTTTCCTTTACAGACAAAAGATTTCTCTGTGGCATGTGATACTGTTTGATAGCATTTGACCCACAGTAGAACTTTTTTCAAAAATGGAACCAGTTCTCTCAAACACTGCTTTATCAACTAAGTTTATGTAATATTCTAAATCATTTGTTGTCATTTCAACAGTATTCACAGCATCTTCACTCCATCTCAAGAAATCACTACTTTGATCATCCATAAGAAGCAGCTTCTCATCTGTTCAAGTTTTCTCATGAGGTTGCAGCAATTCAGTCACATCTTTATACTTCATTTCTAATTCTAGTTCTCTTGCTGTTTCCAGCACATCTGCAGGTACTTTCTTCACTGAAGTCTTGAACCTCTCAAACTCAATCATGAGGGTTAGATCCATGTTTCCAGATTTCTATTAATGTTGATATTTTGACCTCTTCCTATGAATCATGAATGTTTTTGATGGCATCTAGAATGATGAATTCTTTCCAGAAAGTTTTCAACTTTTTATGCCCAGATCCACCAGGAGAATCACTATCTATGACAGCTATAGCTTTATAAAATGTGTTTCTTAAATTATAAGACTTGAAAGTCAAAATTACTCCTTGATCCATAGACAACAGGATGGATGTTATCTTAGCAGGCTTGAGAAAACATGGATCACTTTATACTTCTCCATCAGAGCTCTTGGGTGACCAGGTGCATTGTCAATGAGAAGTAATATTTTGAAAGGAATAATTTTCTTTTTAGCAGTAGGTCTCCACTGTGGGCTTGCAATATTCATTAAAACATACTATAAACAGATGTACTATCATCCAGGCTTTGCTGTTCCATTTCTAGAGCACAGGCAGAGTAAATTTAGCATAAATCTTAGGGGCCCTAGAACTTTTGGAATGGTGAATGAGCATTGACTTCAACTTAAAGTCACCAGCCACGTTAGCCTCTAAGAAGAGAATCAGCCTGAACTTGGAAGGTTAGTAGCCAGGCACTGATGTCTCTGCTATAGCTATGAAAGTCCTAGATGACGTTTTTTTTCCCATAGAAGGCTGTTTCATTTACACTGAAAATCCATTGTTTGTTTAGTGTAGCCATCTTCATCAATGATCTTAGCTAGATCTTCTAGAGTATTTGTTACAGATTCTCCATCAGCACTTGCAGCTTCACCTTACACTTTTATGTTTGGAGACGGCTTCTTCCTTAAAGCTTATGAACCAATCTCTGCTGGCTTCCCACTTTTCTTCTGTAGCTTCCTTACCTCTCTCCGCCTTCATGGAATCGAAGAGATTTAGGGCCTCCTCTGGATTAGGTTTGACTTAAAGGAATATTACAGCTGGCTTGTCTTCTACCCAGACCACTAGAACTTTCTCTATATCAGCAATAAAACTGTTTCACTTTCTTATCATTTGTGTGTTTACTGGAACAGCACATTTCATTTCCTTCAATAACTTTTCCTTTTCATTTACAATTTTGCTAACTGTTTGCTCAAGAGACTTAGCTTTCGGTTTATCTTGGTTTTCCACGTGACTTCCTCACCAGGCTTAATCATTTCTGGCTTTTGATTTATATTGAGATATGTGCTTCTCTTTCTTTCACTTGAACCCTTAGAGGCCATTGTAGAGTTATTAATTGACCTAATTTCGGTATTGATGTGTCTCAAGGAATAGGCAGCCCCTAGGAGAGGGTGAGAGACAAGGGAATGACTGGCCACTGGAGCAGTCAGAACACTCATTTATAGATTAAGTTCACTGTCTTCTGTGGGTGTAGTTCATGGAACCTGAAAACAATTACTACGGTCACATCAAAGATCATTGATCATAGATCACCATAATAGACTTAATAATAATGAAAAAGTTTGTAATATTGTGACAATTACCAAAACATGACACAGAGAGAGGAAGTGAGTACATGGAAAAATGGTACAGATTGACTTGCTCATCTCAAAGCTGCCAGAAACCTCCAATTTGTAAAAAACACAGCATCTGAGAAGTGCAATAAAGTGACACACAATAAAGCAAGGTGTGCCTGTATTTCAGGACAAGTGTCATATAGGGTTTTTGCTCATTGTCATTTATGGAACTTTTTCTAATTCAACACTGAAGTTTGGCTTGTTTTTCTCTTGATTGCTTATGACAGTGAGAGAAAAAATAATCCAGTAAGTTAATGGTAATAGTGACCGTTTGCAGGATGCCTCACTTGCATCCAGCAGTGTCCTGGATGCTTTCTCTATTTTCTCACTCAGTCTGGATAACCTCCCTATGTGTTGGGTGTGGTTATCCTTGGTGTACAGATGAAGAAGCCAGGCTCAGAGATGTTAAGTAGCCCATTCTAGGCCATCCAGATGGGCTCTTCCCACTTCCATGTTCTTCCTCCAAATGACAGGAGCTGCTGTCAACAAAATTGCTTTATAAAGAGTGACACGCAGCAGTCAAGGGTGTGAGTTTGGGCACTGTCTTTTGTTTGTTTGGTTTTGGTTTTCACACATCTTGCATTTCAGGCCAGGTGCAAATGAATGGGCACCTAGTCATCAGGTCCCCAGAGGATGGCCAGAATAAGGCGGAAGAGACATGCTGGTAGAATTACACAGATCTGGGAGGCCAGAGGAAGCATGTGGACATTCCCTTGCCCTTGAGGACCTGATGACCTCCCAGGATTCGTCTTTGCAGGAGGAGATGTGGAGTGCCTTATTGGGACCTAGGACTCTCTGATGCAGTGTTTCAACTTAGGAGACCCAGGTTCTAGCTGAGTGACCTTGGGCTGCCTACAGACTCTGTGCACTTAAGTCATCTAGCTGGCAAAAGAGGGGGTGACCAGGGTTCCCCACATGCTCAAGGGAACATGAGCATAATCCTAAACTGTAGTACTGATTTATATTCCACTTTTACCCAAAACCTCTTTTCCAGTCTCCAAATGGAGCCTCCATTTCCAACAAATGGACAATTGTCTCAGCCTCTCCTTGGAGCTGCTGTCTCACTTTCGTCTTTCAAGTTCACACCAGTGGGTGCCCTCCCTTCTCACAGTGAGTTCCTCATGCAGCAGGGGCTCTCCCATGACAAACTTGGCTTCCGCTTCAGCTTCTTTCTGTAACCCATGCTGGCCACAGGCATTGCAAGGATGTGAGAAACCTGTAAGAAATATTTAGAACTGTAATATATAAACATCCCCAGTCACAATGGCAGGAGTCAGTCACCCCAAAACTGGAGTGTATGTTTCAAGGTGGATTTATGACAGTATGATCAGTTCTTGGTTTCTGCAGTTAATGTCAATACCTTTTCAAGTGAAAACTAAGGTCAACATGGATTTTTGCACAGACACATCTGGCACTGGCAGAGGACTCACAGGGGGTCTGCAAGTAGCAGCTAGACAAGCAGAACCAACAAGACCAGTTTAGAAGCTTAGACATACCTCTCTGGACCCTGGGCCACCTGTCCTTCCTGAGGGCAATGGCTGTGTCCAAATGCTAGGCACTGTCAGGCATGGGACAGCCAGGTTGCTCTCCAGAACAAAGGGGAGTGGCCCAGGATGGCAGCTGTCCCACTTTTAGGTGAAAGAAAGGCCAAATTGCTTATCCATTTAAGCTCTCTGTTCACCTTTGCTTACTTCTAGCCCTTTATTCAAACTCAGAGTTTTCTAGGCTAAGTCTGTGCCTTCTGCCAGTTCATGGCCCCTGGGTTTCTCCCAATCTGCTGTTACAAGGAAGCTGCTGGCAGAGCTATGATTTAGGAAGAAGGCAGGAAGATTTCTCCCAAAGGCTGCCTTCCCCAGCCTCCACTTCTTCCTCTCCCCTCTTTCTTCTTGCTCCAGGGGAAGCCTGTACTCTCTCCCCTGTCCTGCTGGTCACTGCCCCGGCTCTCCATGGCTATGTTACGGAGGGAGTCTCACCCTGGATCTGGCCTCCAGCACTGCCAGTGCATCTTTGTGGCATCTCATGACCCCGTGCACCAGCGCCTGTAACGTCACTGCCTGTCCTCTGCCTCTCTGTGCTGCTGAGGGTTCCCACTTGAAATGCTCCCATCCTCAGGCCGGTCCTCCTTAGGGACCCTGTGACTGCTGCCTCACTTTCTGGAAGTTGGTACCAGATTATGAGCCACACCATCCTTTGTCTTTATCAGTGTTGCTCACTGATGCATCTCTGGGGTTTGCACCAGGCTTTGTGAGCATTGCACTGGTTGAATTGAATTGAATCAGGGCCTGGTATTCCACCGAGCTGCTCTGTCTGGGCTTCTTGCCCCTTCAGAGACGAGCATGCCCCTCCCCTGGGTTGGAAGAGCTCAGTAGAGACAGCCCTCTGCCATCCTATGGTGTTCCCAGGGTGCATGCTGGGATATGGAAAGCCTCTTGCTTTCATTGCAATTGCATTTCAGCTGGCCATGATTCTGTGTGCCTTTACCCGCTTCAGCCCAGACAGACCTGGCTCCCTCAAAGCCTTATGGGATGATGTGAGACTTCTATAAATAACAGCATCTGTGAGAGACTACTAGCTGTGGGCTGTGTCTCTACTAGTATGTTCCATGCATAGTCCTGTTGAATCTCTACAATTCTGAAAAGGTTACTGCTCTTCCCAGTTCACAGATTTTAAAAGAACTGGTGTTCAAGAGTATTAAATAAGTTGCTCCAAATCTGTTAGTGTGGTGTGGGACCTTGATTGATACCAGGTCAGACTCCAAATCTGGGTTATTTGTCCCTTTAGTTTCTAAAGGGTCTGCTCAGTATTTCAGTCAGGCAACCTGAAGCAGTGGTTCCTAAACTTTTTAAATCTCAGGACCCCTTTATACACTTAAATATGATGGAGGACCCCAAACAGCTTTAGCTTGTGAGAGTTACATGTTTCGATGTTTACTGCATGAGAAGTTAAAATTGAGAAGTTTTAAAATATTTATTAATTCATTGAAAAATAGCACCAATATGACCATTGAATGTTAACATAAATATTTTTATGAAAGGCATTTTATCTTTCAAAACAAAATGTCTAGTGAGAAGTATAGCATTGTTTTACATTTTTGCAAATCTCGTTAACATCCTTAGCAAAAGACAACTGGATTCTCCAGGCTCCTTTTCATACTTTAGCCTGCTGCAATGTATTTTAAGCATAGGTACGGAGGAAATCTGGCCTCACGTAGTTATGTAGTTGGGGCAGTGAGGAGTATCTTAATAGTCTTTTCAGACAATTGCGGATATTCTTATTTGATACTATACCCAAGCTTGACAAGTGGTAGCTTAGTCTGTTATGTTAAAATTCATTGTTCTATTTGGCACATAGAATGGATTGTTTTCCCTTGCATGGTTTTATACTATAATACATTCGTCATTTGAAGAACGCTGGTCCTTTGAGTCATGCAGACCTTACCAATATACAGTGGAAAGCACTGTAGAATCCTGAGTGGATGAGAGCAAAAAGAACAACTAATGTCTTCATATTCAGTTTTTTTTTTTTGAGTTGGAGTCTCACGCTGTCGCCCAGACTGGAGTGCAGTGGCCGCTCCCGGCCACCGCGGCCTCGACCTGCTGGGCTCTGGCGATCCTTCTGCCTCAGCCTTCCGAGTAGCCGGAATTACAGGCGCACGCTACCACGCCCGGCTGATTTTTTGATTTATTGTAGAGATGAGGTCTCGCTGCCCAGGCGGGTCTCGAACCCGCGGGCTCAGGCAATCCACTCACCTCAGCCACCCAAAGGCACAGGATTACAGGCTGAGCCACCGAGCCCGGCCATATTCAGTTTTGACCTCACAAACTTCCTGAAGGATCTCATACGTTCTGGAGTCCCTGGACCACATTTTGAGACCTGCTAGTCTGTGATATAAAGTTTTACTTTCTTTTTTTGCATCAGCAGCTCACTCTGTTGCCTAGGCTGGAGTTCAGTGGCACAATCATAGCTCACCGCAGCCTGGATCACCTGGGCTCAGGCAATTCTTCTACTTCAACCTCCCTTGTAGCTGGAGCTACAGGTGTGCACCACTACACCACTAGTTTTTAAAATAATTTTTTTGTAGAGATGAGGTCTCACTATGTTGCCTAGGCTGGTCTCAAACTCCTGGACTCAAGCAATCCTCCTGTCTTGGTCTATGGTATAAATTGAATGGTTATTGAATACAAAGCCTTGTGAGAGGATACAAAAGAAAACCTGAAGTCCAGTGACCTTAACATTTAAAAATAAAATACAAGCATGCACAATTCAGTTTGTGAAAGTGAAGGCAGATTAAGGCATCAGTGGATAAGTTACAAGTCAGCAAAATACCACTCTAGGTCTCATTGTGTGTGTGTGTGTGTATGTGTGTGTGTCTGTGTGTCTGTGTGTGTGTGTGTGTGTGTGCATGTGTGTGTGTGTGTGTGTGATGTCTACATTGAACTGTACCATATCTGCATGGCGATTACTCAATGTCCACATGTCACAGAAGCACATCATACCAGCCAGCCTCCTGTGAGTTGAGAGGTGGCTGGAGAGTTTGGGGTGACCAGAGGCCTGTGGGGGTCAGTGAGGGAGGTACAGGTGTGTGTGCAGGCCTGTATCCTGACCAAGGGCCTAGGGCATTGTTGTTTCCTCATTTTCCTAGAGTTAATTATTCCAGCAGTAAAGGAGAAAGTGAGACATGGGCCACCTTGCTGAACGGGGTGAACGGGCAGACAAGAAGGGGACAGAGTGACTGTTCTGGACAAAGCAAAGAACAGTAGAACTGTGGCCTGGGGACAGTGGACGTTGACTCTGTGAACTTGGACCCTACTTTGACGATACAAAGGTTGAGCTGTGTCATTTCCTCTTGTGAGGTATTAAATAGGCGAGGAGATGAGGTGGGTAGTGTCCTCCCTTCTGAGCCAACCTCGCTGGGCTTCACCTGTCATACCAGCCCTAGCCCAGGGTCAGCCCGACAGGGAGTGCCTTTCACTCCGAGAGCAACCGAAGAGCTTCTGAGGCCGCCCCTGCTCCGCCTACACACCTGTCCGCCCTGCTCCGCCCACACACCTGCCTGCCCCGCAGACGCGGCGACCTGCGCACCTGCGGGCTCCGAACCTGCCATTCACCGACTGGCCGCGCCCTCTGCTGCCCCGCCTGGCCCTGCCCGCCGCCCTGGAGGCTCCGCCGGCCGCTATCGCTAAGAGCGGCCGCAGGCCAGGCAGGTGGGAGCGGCACTCGAAGATGCGCCCTGTGGCTGGCGGTGAGTGTGACCCCGCACGGGAGGAGAAAGGGGGGACTCGGGACGGAGAGAGCCGCCCCGGACCGGACCTGGGACCTGCCACGTTAAGCCAGGGCGTGGGGCGGGTGCCAGGCCGGTCTTAGACCAGTGATCAGGAAGGGAGGAAGCGAATCCAGAAGGGGTGAAAGTGCTGGGGTTCCCCAGCAGGGTGCCCCTACCTGCCTGCTCCAGCCACCCCAGCCGGGGTGCGTGGGATGTGGGTGGGGGTCAGTGAGAGTGACATTTTACCTGGAAAGTAGGCATGCGGAGCCCAGGCAGAGCACCTCCTATCCGCCCCCAGGTTCCCGCCTTGAGGACAAGGCGCCTGCCAGGAGACCCTGGACCCTGCCTCAGGGAGGGAGAGGGAGAGGGGCTGGCCTGCTGCCGGTTGGTAACGCTGTTTTTATTTTTCCCATTTTTCAAACCAGTTGACACTAGAAGATTTGGAAAAATAGAAACAAAAGGAAAGGGAAAACCCATTATTATTTTCAGTCATTACATCTCTCAAAGACTGTATTCTTAAATGGCCTTTGTCCTCAGTCGCTTGCCTGTTGCAGGGTATTCTGGGTCCTGGTGTTCTCTGCCCAGGCTCTGTCATGCATACCCTTTCAAATCTGGATCCCTCCTGGAGCATGGAAGCATGGCCTGTGCAAATACTGGAAGTTCAAAAATGGAAGTTCTCTTTGGTAGATCCCTTCCCTGGTCTCAGCATCCCAGGTTTTCTGCAGTGAAGGTGTTAGACTAAATGATACAGTTTCCTGTGGTGTTCAGTGTGGTGACTCTCCAGAGAGAAGTTTTAAATGCTGTCTTTTCTGTGCCATTCCCAAATGTAGAAAAGTCAAATTTTTAGGTTTTTGCCTTATTGTGTAAAATATTTATATTTTCTTTAAAAGCTGTTTATTTATGAGCAACACTGCTTTTTGATAACTTGTGTAGATTATAGGAGAGTTATATGCATCACCTCCCTTAGGGTGCTGACATTTTTTATAGCTATCTGAAGAATGTTTTTCATTATTTCTATGTTGTGTAATTATAATGTTATTTTCTGGCTGCTTATGGACAATGCTGATATTATCAGACTGCTTTCCCTTACCTGCAACTTTTCACACATAGGCCTCACTATTCACTCTTGAGCTGTGTGGCACTCTCATAAGAAGTTTCATCTCTACAATAAATCAAAAAATTAGCCGGGCGTGGTAGTGCGCACCTGTAGTTCCAGCTACTTGAAAGGCTGAGGTGGAAGGATCACCAGAGCCCAGCAGGTCGAGGATACGGTGGCCGGGAGCGGCCACTGCACTCCAGTCTGGGTGACAGAGTGAAACTCCAACTCAAAAAAAAAAAGAAGTTTTGACACAATGCCAGGTTTATTCATCTGGGCATGTGTGATTGTGAGAGAAGTTGCCAGCAGGAACTCAGAGCCACTCACTTTTGATCTTGCAACCTCAGGATTTGGAGACATTTTTGGAATGGGGCTTGTCCTTGACACCTCATTCCAGCACTGGGTTTATTTCAGGTAGATGGTTGGCAGGAAGGAAATTCAGATTGAATGGATGAAGTTAAGCTGCCAGCCAGGCCTTTGCCCAAGGGGTTTGGTAGTATAGCGGGCATCCTAATTCCTCGAAATGGGCATTGGCATGTGGACCTTTGGTGTGATTACATGGCATACCAGCTGTGGTATTCAGAGTAATCCTTTCCATTCCCTCTGCCAAAAGGCCTCAGTGGACAAGACAGTGATGACAGTGGACAAGAGGCCAGCAGAGCCTGGAATCCACAAGGCAGTGAGCCCGAAGTATGAACCTTCCACATTCACCCCTCCTGGCTCTGACAGGCAAAAGGTCCAGGGTTGAGGTGATCTGAATGTGTGTTGCCAAAGCACCAGTGATGACAGTCTCCCTGTCTGCGTTGAGGCTGGAGGAAATCCCATCAACAGAAGTGTATTGTAGGCTCCAGAATGGCCCTTTTCTGGTGGCCCCTGGATAGGAGGGAAGCAGAGAGTCTTAAGCTCTCCCACCTGTAACCTGGTGTTGGATCCATTGGTTTTAGAATTGCTTTCTTTCTGGCTTTTAAGAAAATGTTCAAGGCCTGCCTGGAAGTCCTGGAGTGGACTTCAGGTTAGAACTCGCACAGATGCACACGTGTACACACAGGCACCCTAGAGGTGGATCTCTTAGGAGAAAGTCAGCTGGCTCTCTGTCTGTGCTAAGTTCTGGCCTTTGCTCCTGTGCTCATGGTGTCTGCTGGGCAGCAAGCATATCGCAGGACATTTTTGTGCACTACGATGGCTTTATTACCTTACAGGAAGAGGTTGGATCCTGGTTACAGGATTGCAGAAGGGTTCCTGGACTCTGTACTTCCTCCTCCACCTCTGAAGTGACTGGATTTCCTCTCACAGGGCAGGCTCATCCAGGTCCCAAGGAATTGTCTTACTGGAGTCCCTGGGTTCCCACCTTTCCCAAGAAGAAATCTCTTGTGTCCCAGCTCAGGTGCTGATTCTTCCCTGCTGCCCATTGTCTTGACAGACTGCCTAATGTCCTGCCCACACTGGTGTCACCTCCTGTTGCAGGTGTCCAGCCCACAGACAGGCCATTCCATGGCTTGCCTGACACTTGTTAGGGGCTGAATTAGAGCCCATGTCCATATGTTGAAGTCCTAACTCTTAGCACCTCAGAATGTATTTGGAAATAGGACCTTAAAGAGGTGATTAAGTTAAAATGAGTACATTAAGGTAACTGATGTCCTTGTAAGAATAGGCAATGATGACACAGACACACACAGAGGGTCAACCCTGTGAGGACCAAGGAAGAAGGTGCCCTCTGCAAGCCAAAGATAAACCAACCCTGATGACGCCTTGATCTCAGACTTCCAGCCTCCAGAATCTTGAGAAAACAAATTTCTAAAATAAATGTATTGAAGCCACACTGTCTGTGATACCTTGCTACCTAGGAAATGAATGTGTGCTGCATGCCTGGATTTTGCTTGTCACTCCTGGCTCCCTGGTCCCACCCTGGACCCTGCCTCAGGGTCCCATGACTTTGTGCTAGACCTGAGCAATGGCTGCTGATCTAGCTCCCTGCTCACATGTGCCCCATCTTCAGATGATGGACTGATCCCAGTGCATGCAGCTGGATCTGCCCTCTGCCTCAGAGATGTTTCTGGCTCTAGTTTTGGCTTCTCCCAGCCAACTGCATGTCGCCACAAGAAGCCAGTCTGTCCCCAGCCTGGAGGTCATCAGCTGCACCTTCACCCAAATTTAGTCTTCCTGAGAGCCCTGAATGTCCAGAAAGGGAGCTTGTTGCCTCATCAGACCACAGCCTGTACTTCTCCTTGTGAGGACACTTGGCTTTTTATTTTTTCTCCATTTTCTTCACTGTCACTTCCACCCATTGGTCCTTGTTCAACTGAGAACACAATTACCCCTTCCTTCATGTAGCTGTTTTTATACATGAGAAAGGTAGCATAATGTTTCTTTTCAGCCTTCTCCAAGCTAAGCAACAGCTCATTACTCCAGATTTCACATGTGATGTGTCGTTTGGAAGATCCTCAGAACATTCTCTGGGTAAGATAGTCCAGCTGCAGCTGAGGCGCCCAGGATACCAGGGACTGCTCTTGCCCTCGAACATATTCTGTAGCTGTCACAGCACATATCCACTCCATGTTCATCCAGCAGAATATTCTGGGACAACATGCATCCCACCCACTGTCCTAGGCATGTGGGCATGGTCCTGGGTTGGAAGCATGCTGCAGGCACAGGACCCAGACTGCAAGGAGAAGAGTACCCTTTAGGCAGAGAGACCTGCCTACAGGGGAATGAGCAGGAGAGAACAGTACCCACCGGTGACTGAGCACAGTGCCCTGCAAATCCCATGCTTGTCTTATGTTTTCTGTGGCTGGTTTTCTGTCTTGGAGATGTTCCTTCACTCTAGAAACTGTAGTAGCCACACTGCTTTGGGCTTTTTCCAAGAGGAAGTCATCCCTGCATAATATTCTAACAATCTTTGGGACCACATGATTTGGAAATTAGAAAAAAAAAATGATGTTGAAATATGCACTTAAAAAAAAAACAAGCCGGGCTCAGTGGCTCAGCCTGTAATCCCAGCACTTTGGGAGGCTGAGGTGAGTGGATTGCCTGAGCCCGCGGGTTCGAGACCCACCCGGGCAACTTGATGAGACCTCATCTCTACAATAAAATCAAAAATTAGCTGGGTGTGGTAGCGCACACCTGTAGTTCCAGCAACTTGGAAGGCTGAGGTGGAAGGATGGCCGGAGCCCAGCAGGTCGAGGCTGCGGTGGCCGGGAGCAGCCACTGCACTCCAGTCTGGGTGACAGAGTGAGACTCCAACTCAAAAAACCAAACAAACAAACAAAAAACAAGCTGGATGCAGAAGCTCATGCCTGTAATCCCAGCACTTTGGGAGGCTGAGGTGGGAGGATTGCTTGAACCCAGGAGTTTGAAACTAGCCTAGGCAACATAGTGAGACTTCTTCTCTACAAAAAAAAAAAAAGAAAAATTAGCAGGGCATGGTGGTGTGCACTGTAGTCCCTGCTACTCAGGAGGCTAAGGCAGAAGGATCACCTGAGCCCAGGAAGTTGAGGCTGTGATGAGTCATGAGCATGCCACTGCACTCCAACCTGGAAGACAGTGTGAGACTCTGACTCAAAAACAAAACAAAACAAAAAAACAAAGAGAACCAGAAGTGTCTCATTGTGTCCATGTGACTTCCTCTGCCAGTGTGCTATTTCTCTGAGCATAAGCACACACCGTACTGAGTATGGGTCCATGGGTAGTTCTGCTCCTGAGAAAGAAAAGAAAACTTTAGGTGCTGGAAGTGAAGGGGAAACTGAGATCCAGAGTCGAACACCAAGAGTTGAGGGGTGGAGACCATTACGGGGCTGGCAGAGATTTAGGTTTTATCATCCAGCAGGGACAGGGCTGAGCATGAAGCTATGGGCTGGTGTGTTAGAGGTCAGGATTGTACCTCAGCCTCCAGGGCTGCAAACTCAGAAAGAAGCTGACCCAAGGCACAGTGAGGAAGCTCATCTCTGCTGAGTAGGGAAAGGCTCTCTGTGCACTCTGACACCAGCTGGGTGTCCAGCAATTCCCTTCAACTCTGATGCTAACCCCACAGCAAGTGTCAGACCCACAGTTTTAAGAGCAAAGCTCTCCATGGGCCTGCCCTCACATCAGATGCTAGCCCCAAGTCTGACTGACCAGCTGTGTTTGGGGTTCCCCATGACTCCTTCAGGTTCAATAATTCCTTTCCCTTTCTTTCTTTTATTCTTTCCCTTCCTTCTGTCCCCGCTCTTCCTTCTCTTATTTCTTAGGACTGCACCTATTAGCACACAGTTAAATGCTATTGGACAAATTCCCCAAGGCCCATCCTTCTATGCAGGGTCATTGCCATTTCTGCACTGTAGCAGTCTGAGTAAGCAAACTGCTGACCAAGTTCTGATCTGTGTGATGTTTAGGGAGTAAAATTTAAAAAACCCCGGCAGATTGCCTGTGAAGAGACAAGGAGCTATCTCCCAGGCCTCTGGTGACCTAGGAGGAGGTCAGTGCCTCTTCCTCAGGAGTATCATGAAGGAGAGGTAAGATATTGTTGCCAATCAACCACAAAGAAATCTCTAGGGATTTTTGCCATTGGGGATATGGGTGGTCCCACAGGCTTGTCTCTAATGGTAGGACAAGTTTGGGGACCTCTCCCACCTTTACATGATCAGGCCATAATTCAGCAAGATCGTTGCATGCCCACTGGGTGCCAGGCACTGTTCTGGGCACTGGTGATATAGCACACACAAAGCAGATGGAGCCCTACCCTCTGGAGATTTCAGTCTGGTCACAGAGCGTGCTCAAAACTGACTGTCTCACAAAGGGAATGAGCTGCTTTTGTTTTTTCAGGTTCACTTGGGTGTGCTGTTTCAAAAAGTGCTTAATGAATCAGTGATGTTAGTATTTGAGAATTTGAGGAGGCTTTGAGGCAGAAACCAGTAGCAAATACAGAAACTTGCCTTTGAGCACATCCCTGGCTTGCTTGTTTTATCGGCCACTGTCTACTTTAAATGCCTAGCACAACAAGACTGATGGAATCATCACAGTCCATTACGGCAGCTCTGCACCTTCTCCTGCTCACTCTGTTCCCTCCCCTGCCCACTTTGCACCCTCCCCTGCCCACACCCTCATCCCAGGAGCCTTCCCAGGATCACGTGCCCTCAGATCTGGGTCAGGATGAAAGGCTGGGGAGGGCATCGGGAGAGCACGGGCGGCATCGCCTGGTAGCACCCAGCACCAAGCAGTTCACAGACCCAGCTTGTCATCTCTCGGTAGGTGCTTTCAGGGCTGTGCTCCTGGTCTTCGCCTCCGTGTGTGCCTGGTATTCTGGGTACTTGCTCGCAGAGCTCATTCCAGACGCACCCCTGTCGAGCGCCATCTATAACATCCGCAACATTGGGGAGAAGCCTGTCCTCAAAGGTGAGTGCTGGGCTCACTGTGCCTTCGAAGCTTGTCTACAGGGAGTGGGGAGGGGGGAACAGGCTTAGTTCTGCCCCCACCTGACCACGTTGTGTTGAGTCTGTGGTTTGGAGGGAGATGACATCGGTGTCTGCGTGCCAGGCCAGGTGAAAAGACCGAGAGTTGCTTAGAACAGGCAAGGATGGATCTGGCAGCAAAGGAGGAACTGTGCAGGAGAAGAACAGCCCCGGAGGAGGCATCCTGGGATCTTAATGACTTAGCTGTGTGGTGACTGGCATGTTAAGGACTTCCTAAAAAAAACAGATAGGGCAATGAAGGGTGACCTTTCACTTCTTTGCTTGAAATATTGAGTGTTCATATTTAATATAGCCTTATGGATAGATTGGGCCAGGGTTTGGTCTACAGACTAGAAGAGGGCCCTGTCTTCCCTGCATGAAACAGCTTCATGCCCAAAATGTCTGCCAAACATTTAAGTCACTCAATTAGTATTTGTTGATTGTGAATGACTTGATTAGCTGTTGAAGGGGTTTCGCCATGTAGTGACTTTGTTTTAAGGAAGAAGAGTAAGCCTTAGTCCATGTAGTTTGTTCTTAGAAAGAACCAACCACATGGTTCCTGCTCACTCTTCATTCATTGTGGAGTCCTCAACCATCTGTTCTAGAACTTGACCAGGTATTAACATTGAGCTCATTGACCTCTGGTTTCTAGAATCGAGCTTTTTGTCAAACAGGAGGCATTTGTTGCCATGCCTCTGGCACCCTCAGTCTACTTCACTCCCTGGAGATTGTTACTCCTTGGTCCGATGTAGGAGCTCTGTCAATGATGTTGGGGGAACCCCTGGCCTGAAAAATGTATGTTTTCAATAGCAGCCACTTGGGAGAAAGCTCAGGTGTTCCAAGTACTGTTCTGAGTACTTTGCCTGTGTTAACCACAGTAGCCCAGCACGTCAGTCAGGACGTCAAGGAAATTGAGGCACAGAGCACTTAACCAGCTTGGCCAGGTCCCTGAGAGTGAGACCACATTAGTTCAGGAGCCTACCTGTGACACCATGGCTGCTGTGTCCTGCCTCTCATGGGCTTCAGCCTTTTATCTAGCCATGTGTGTCCTGCTCATTCCACTTCTTTATTGCTTGTTTTTGAAGCACAGCTGTGGAGGACATTTGATTCTCATCTTAGACTCCATGACATTGTCTTGATTTGTCTGCGCTCTCCTGTGTGTTCACACTGCCCGAGGTTGCCTCCTGTTGTTTCTATGCAGGTTGAATCTGAGTTTACCAGTGCATCCTGCTGAATCACACTCATTGTCTAGACATGGCCCCCTCTCTTCCTCGTGCAGATCCTGTACAGTTGGTAGCCTCTCTTGATGTGTCTTCAGTCCTCTTATTTGCTGAGAGGATTGCGTCTCCACTCTGGTCATCTGCTTTGTGAGAGGTTTCGTGCTCACCTGGAAAGGCACAGAGTTCTGTTTGCTCTCCTGCCCCAGAGAGGCCAGCATCTGGTGCCTTCTCATCCTCCAGGGCTAAGCCAATGGGACCTGCCTCCTCAGAGCACTTTTGTGGCTCTTTCCTCCCACCTCCCTGTCTCCTCCCACATCCTAGTCTCTGGTACCAACTGCTGAGTTAACAGGATGTGTTATCATCGCCCCATGCGAGGCCTCCCCAATTTTATCTACTTCAATTTTATATACTTCTGCCCTTTTAATCCCATTGCCCACTCTGATATCCTCCCACCCTCTGGATGTTTAGTGATAGCTTTCTGTTTGAAGCTCTAACTGCAAAACGGGGTCTTGTGTTTTGCAGGTGTGTGCTTAGGTGTGTTGTGGGCCCCATTTTATTTTTTTTAATTTTATTTTAAAGATGATGGGGTACAGTTCAGGCTTAGGAACATATGTAGTCATTGTACGGGCCATTGGGCCTCCCTTTGGTCCCTACTTCACTTGGTTTGAGAGCTGGTACCCTTATTGATGAAGTGTGCTCCTCCTCCTCCCCAAGCAGTTTCCAGCTACTGCCAATCCCTTTCTTATAGTATTATGTCCAGTGTTCAGGGTCCACTTATGAATGAAAATATGTGGTACTCAGATCTTTGTTTCTGTAATAGTTCACTGAGTATTATAGACTCTAAATCCATCCAAGTCACTGCGAAGTCCATAATTTTGTTTTTCTTTATGGCTGCATAATATTCCATCATGTATATATATCCAAAACAATCCTTAGCAAAAGAAACAAAGCGGGAAATATCATACTCCCAGACTTTAAACTCTACTATAAGGCTACAGTAATCAAAACAGCCTGGTATTGGTATAAGAACTGATGTATAGACCAATGGAAAGGATAGAGATTCTGGAAGCAAAACCTTAATCAACTCATCTTTGACAAAGCCTCCACCAACAACCACTGGAAAGAGGAGAACCTACTCAGTAAACGGTGTTGGGAAAACTGGCTGACCACATGCAGAAGATTGAAACAGGACCCCGGCCTGCCACCGTACACAAAAATAAACTCTAAATGGATCAAAGACCTAAATGTAAAACCTCAAACTATAAGAATCCTAGAAGAAAACTAGGAAACTTTCTTAGGCACATTGGAGTAGGCAACTGATTCTTGATCAGTTCTCCACAAGCAAATGCCATAAAAGATAAGATAGACAAGTGGGACCTCATCAAACTGAAAGGCTTCTGCAGAGCAAAAGAAACCATTGAGAGAGTGGGGAGACAGCCCACCAAATGGGAAAAAATACTTGCCAACTATATATCTGACATAGCCCTAACATCCAGGATCCACAAGGAACACAAACATGCTGAAAGGAAACAAACAAGCAACCCTATTTTTTAAAAGTGGGCAAAAGATATGAATAGAAACTTCTCAGAAGACATGTGACCATTCTATTTATTTATTTATTTTTGAGTTGGAGTCTCACTCTGTCACCCAGACTGGAGTGCAGTGGCTTGCTTCTGGCCACCACAGCCTCGACCTGCTGGGATCGGCGATCCTTCCGCCTCAGCCTCCCAGACCTTTCTATTTCTTATTTGTCACTCAGCACCGGGCCCTGAGGACCTATCTTGCTGCCTTTCTGCAGAGGTCTCTCCTCTATGGCTGCTGAGGCAGACTTCCTCCTCCTCATTTCCCTCTCTGTGCCCTCGTGCAAGGACACTGGATTGCCTTCAGCTCACTCCTGCTGTTGCAGGGCATCCTATACAATTTCCTGATGGATTCATCTACCCAGGAGTGGAACTATCAGTCCATAGGGTGTCAGTTTTAATCTGACCTCGTCAAGCCTGCCTTTCCAAAACAGCCTTCATCCTGTTCTGGGGGACTCCACATCCCCATACCCACACGCACACCTCAGGACCAAACTTCCTGGCTGCCAGGCTGAGGCTACAAGGAGCAGCTCACCATGTAACATGCATTTCTCAGGTTCCTAATGGGTTTGGGATTGCCAAGCCGAGCCCCAGGCTGCTGTTTCTTTCTGTCAGGCAGAAAAGGAACCAAAAACAGCTTAGAGGAAGAACTCAAGTTTCCTAGAACCTCCTCTGTGTATGCCTGACCCCGAGCACCAATGCAGTTGGCTGAATGCCCATGCAGAATGATGCTGAGCTCTCCCATGTTGGCCAACGGGTAGGGGCTACTCAGAGGCAGGCTGTGACTGTCACCTGATGAGGCCTTTGCCCCACCTCCACCTTCTGCAAATCGCATTTCCTCTTTTTCTAGTTGATTTGCAGGGAGTTTCTTATCCATTTTGAGCTATTAATGACTACTTAGTACATAACATGTATCATAGGTTGTACTGATCTTTTTAGACTTTATTTACTTTCTGTGTCTTCTATTTGCATGTGAGCTATTCTATTCACTATAGAATCTAGGACAATAGATTCTGATGTTTAATAAATATTTGTGAATGAGGAAAGGAGTGGATCTTGTTTGGAAGCCACGTATGTTCCCCGCCCTCACTCCCCTACAGCTCCTAGCCCCATACTACAAGCTGCGGGAGAGCTAATAGGAAGAGAACCCTGTTGAACTTGTCTCCCATATACTTTAAATCTAAGGTCATTCCATCATTTTCTTAGAAAGTCTTATAAAACAGAACTAAACTAAATGCATAAGTTATGTTTATCACCTGCTTTGACTCTCAGCGGAGATGAAATGAATTGACTGTTGTGAAGGTAGTACAGCAGTTCAAGTCAGGACACCAACGTTTAGTCCTAATTCTGCCACTAACTGGCTGTTAACATCCTGGAGTTGTTCCTCCTCAGCAAAGGAAGGAGCACTGTAGGTCAGGGGTCCCCAACCCTCAGGAACTAGACCACCCAACAGGAGGTGAATGACAGGTGAGTGAAGCTTCATCTGTATTTACAGCCACTCCCTAGCACACACATTACCACCTGAGCTCCACCTCCTATCAGATCAGCGCAGCATTAGATTCTCTAAAGAGCATGAACCCTATAGTGAATTGCACATGTGAGGGATCAAAGTTGTGCGCTCCTTATGAAAAAAGCCTCAAATGCCTAACTCTCCCCACCCACCCGCCACCTCCTCCTCCTCTGTGGAAGAATTGTCTTCCATGAAACCAGTTCCTGATGCCAAAAAGCTTGGGGACTGCTGCTGTAGGTGATACCTGTATCTGAGGCTCTTTCCAATTCTGAAATGAATTCTCCTGTGATGCTTTATTCTCCGAAATCCAGCTCTACCTGGTAAAGTCAGTATTACGGCTGAAATCTGTAACATGGCATTCATTGCCATGCCCCCCACTCCAGGCATATAAGAAACAATGCTCTTCTCACTAAGGCCCGTGGAGTCAAAGGCTACACACATCATGTCCTAAATGACCACCTGTCCCCTCTGCCTGGGGAGAGTTCAGTGCCTTTTGGCACTGGTGTCCCTTAGATAAATGCACAATCTGCCACACCACTTTCGCTATGCTCAGATGCACATGGTTGTCATTGATTAACAGAGAAATGAACCCACATTGATGCCTTTTAGTCTTTTATTTTTGTGGTCTGGACTTTAATCTCATATAGAATAATGAGGTGATTTGAAATGGCCAAAATGCTGTCAGTGTGCAAATGGATAGCCACCCTTTCTGTTTTACCTGGTCTATATTGACAAGGTTGCATTTTGTGGCTCAATATCTCTGGTGACTTTGAGTGGATCCCTAAACCCTCTGGAATCATCTTCCTCATTTAGAGGGGAAAAAAATGAGATCATAGTTCCCAAATCAGAACGTGTTTTTAAAAGACATGTTCCTGGACCTCACTCTGGAAAATTCAGAACTCTGCGAGCCCAGGGTGGAGGCCAAGAACCTGTATTTATTTTGTGTTATAATTTGTTTGTGTTTACTTTCATTTGTTTTAAACTTCATGCAGAGCCAAATTTGAACGTCCTAAAACTAAACTGTCTAAACTGTCTCTAAGGTTGCTTTTAAATCTAAGGTTCTTTGTGATTTATATCTGAATGTTGTAAACCCTCCTCTCTACCCTGCCCAGGCTTAGTCTCCTGTAGCTACAACATATCTGGTAAATGCCAGCAGGAAAGAGTCCAAACTCAAGGCTCCATGAATTCAACAATTAGGTTCTTGTTAGGGGCACTATTTTCAAAGCTAGATGAAGTAGCCGTTGTAACATAAGCCAAGAGTTATCCGTAAGGACGAGGAATAAGGTTGACTTGTTTCCTGCAAGAGAATAATTCCTAAAACTGAAATTCACAGCAGGAGGCAGATTGCATCCTGAGGAGCAATGTCATTGCTGGGGATTTTAGTCTTACTTGAACAAACAAATCTGTTTCTCAGGAGACATAGAAACAGCACACAGTACTGAATAGGACGTCCTCCATCCTTCCTGCCTGGGGACATTGATGCTGCAATGCTCCGTATATTGCTTTGGGAAGGAATTTTAGGAGGAGCACCAAAGACCTAGTTGTGATTCTTCTGGCAGGGTCTGGAAAGAGATGACTTCTCAGAAGGTGTGTCTCACCCATGACTCCCACCTTCCCCCCAGAGAGGAACACAATCTTCTTTCTTCATTCACACGATAACATTTTGTGCTTCTAGGAAATGGATGGAAGACTCAGAAAGCCTACTTTTTTTAAAAAAAAGCCATCTAGGTATCCCACCTATTCTCAGGCCCTGGGAGAAAACAGATACCCATCTCTGCATCGCCCTTAGTCACTAGAGCCACAAACACCCTGGAGAATCTGAGAAAAATCAATTGCTTCCCTCTGGAAAATGCACCTGCACATGTCCACACAAAACAGCACTCACACTTTGTTCATTGCCAGGGCTGCTGGCTTGGAAGCCGGACAGGAAGCCTCACTCCCAGCCAGGCACGGGGCCTGCTCCTGTTCCCAACCCAACCCAGCTTCCAGGGAAGCTGCTGCTATGTGACTGCCAGCTCCAGTGACCTGTCCATCCCGCTGCTGACCCTGGTGGAGGAGGCCGTGTGGACAGTGACCCTACAGGACCCCCATGATGGTCACACTGGAAACTCCAGCTCTAGGCCCTTGGGTGAATATCCCAGGTCCAAGGGTGTGGTGTTGGGCAGGCCTGTGCTAGCCCGCTGGACGGTCACCCTGTTCTAGTCCCTAAGACCCAGCCCTAAGCTGTGCCTTTGTTTTGACAGGTAGGAGGAAGAACAGAACAGGTCAGGTTAGGGCCCAGCCCAGGGGGGATCTCCTACCTCACCCCTTTGTCCCCTGACATACTTTCTGTAGTGAGAGCCAAGCACTTTCCACCTCACTCTCCCTTTCCCTCCATCCATTTTCCGTTTGGAGGCTGCTGCTGTCATCTTGAGAACCCACCATGAACGGAGACAGCAGCTGAATGACCTTTGAGATTATCATGAGGGTTCCCAGTGCCTGTTGATGACAGAGCCACCAGAAACCAGGAAGCCAGCAACCAGAATACAGGGAGAAACAGGGGGAGGTCCGGGCATGATGTTGGCCTGTCAGCCTCCTGGAAGGGCTTTCATTTTTAAAGTTTTGATATATCTGAAGTAAACTTAACCTGGAAACAATTCACTGCTATTTTTAGAATGAAAGATCTATTTTTTCAGTCGAAACTGTTATTTGATATGTTTGTGGGCACAGCCCTTAACTAAGTCATAAAAAACTGATTGTTTTGTAAACGTTTGCAGCATTTTTTTTAAAAAGAAGTGCTGTTTTGCCTTCTCACCCTCTCTTCTCTAATTTAACTTCTATCTTAACCTTGACTTCTTTCTGCTTTCTGTATTGCTTTGGGGAATTACTGACCAAAACATGGAGTTTGCACAGGAGGCAAAACCACCACAAGGTTGATGGATAATAGGAGGACCAGATATCTCTAACAGTTTAGTCATAAAGCGGCACAGCCTCTCTCATCTCTTGGGAATCTTTCTCTTTGTCTCTTTTGCAGTAGGTATTTTCAGACCCCATTTGCCTGTTTATAGTTTTTCAACTGCCTTTAAAATAAAGTAAAGTACCATTTGGGGCTTTTCTTGCTACCTCCAGTCCTAACCTGCTGCTATGCAGTTATTCTAACTACCACATCCTCTGGGTCATAGAAGTGGCCTTATCTTTTAAAAATCTTTAGGGCCATGGAGCATGGTCCCAATCCACCTCTTTGAGTCATCACAGGGTACCTGTCAGCATACACAACGTGTTCATACAGGGCGTGAGTCCTCTTCATCCTCTAGTTGTGAGGATTCTGTGTCCAGTATTCTTGCTGCAGCATCGTGGTGATGGCAAGAGTACCCGGAATTATCTGCATCCCAGAGCAGAGGCTGGCTTATTGAATCACGGTCCAGTCATAGTGAAAACAGTACATTCTGCAGGAAAGCAAACAGGTCTATGTGCTCAAGGGAAAAAGTCACCTATGTTAACGAAAAATATCGGCTCTAGGTAGGTTGTGACCATGTGTCCTCGTGTTAGAGAGTGTTCCTTCTAAATTGAGTGTTCATACATAGGCTGTTCACAACAATGGGAATCAGCATGAACCTACTTTTAAGCAGTTAGCCACATTTTAAAATGCTATGCTCAATGTATTTTCAAGTGATTACCTGAGTAATGGGTATACTTATTAAATTGAAAAAAATAACTAAATAGACTATAGAATGCCCACAAATCTGGAAACACTAGAAATATAATATATTCATAGCACTTTTTCATAGTAGCAAATGGACACTTGCTTTAAACTTAGGCATCTGGAAGTTGACAAAAAACATGTTAAGTAAATTATTTGAAAATTTAGGTAACATAACATAGAGCTTGAATATGTTTAACCTATATTTTTCAGCTTTGCTGATGCCTTTTGCATGCATGGAAAAGTCTGGGAGGAAATAGACTAACAAGTAAAATAGTGATGGTTTCTGAGAGTGAAAATATGTAGTGTTTTTTTTAAATTCTTTTCACTCATCTATTACTTTTAACTTTTTCTCTGAAGAAATTAAATGAGATAAAATTGCATGGTCCTTTCTTGTTTTTTTTTTTTTAAAAAAACAAAACACTAGGATCAATAGAAAGAAAAGTTAGTAGAAATTGACCCGAGCTACAGTAGTTCTTGTTCGGAAGGCGTGATTTACGGTCCCTTGACTGATCTTGCGGGGGAGCCAGGGTTCGGTTGCTCTGCCGACATAGGGTCCAGACTTTCATTCATTCATTCAACACTGACAGAACAGCTACATATGCCACACATTGTGTTAGTGCCAGGGATACACTGAAAACTAAACAGACAGAATCCCTGCCCTCGTGGAGAATTTTTAAAAAGGAAAAAGAAGCTGTACTATTAGAGGGTGATCAATGCTCAGAAAAGTAAAGTAGAACAGGGCGGAGACTGGGTAGTGTTAACAGCTGGAGTGTTGAAGAGGAGAGGGACAGGTGAGGAGGGGGAAGGTCTGAAGGAAGTGAGCAAGCCATATGGGGTTGGTGGTGAGTGCTCCCCAAGGAGCTGTGCTTTCTCCTCCTGGGGACAGAGGACTGTAGTTAACCAAGAAGATCATGTCCTGCTCAGCCACTGCAGCACACTCAGCCATCACAGCACTTCTCTGTACCCTGGCTTCTTCCAGCAGGTTCCTGTTCCTGTGCTGTTTTCCCTGGTCCTGGTCACATTTATGTTTAATTAATTATTGTTTAATTCACAAATAAAGATGGAATATACATATGGTGTACAACTGGATGTTGTGATACATGCATGCATTGTGGAATGACTGAGTCAAGTCAACTGGTGTACACCTCACTTCACATGCTTAGCATTGTTATATGGTGAGAGCACTTAACACCTACTCTCAGCAATTTTCATGTGTGTGATATGGTAGTCCCTCCTGATCCATAGTTGTGCTCTCCATGATTTCAATAATCTTGGTCAACCATAGTCCAAAACTACTAAATGGAAAATTCCAGAAATAAACAAATTGTAAGTTTTAAATTGCATGCAGCTTTGAGTGGCATGACAAAATCTCACGCTGTCCTGTCCCATTGAGGACGTAACTCCTCCTTTGTCCAACATCTCCTCGCTGTACATACATCCCACCCATTAGTCCCTTAGGAATCATCTTGGTTATCAGATCAACTGTCATGGTGTCACAGTGCTGTGTTCAAGTCATGCATATTTTAGTGTATAATGACTCCAAAGTGCAAGCACAGTGATGCTGGCAATTCAGATATGCCAAAAAGAAGCTGTAAGTTGCTTCCTTTAAGTGAAAAGGTGAAAACTCTCAACTTGATAAGGAAAGAAAGAAAATAATATACTGAGGTTGCTAGAAGCTGCAGTGCATACAATAAGATTTCCTGAGAGAGACTAACTTGTGCATTCATGTAACTTTTATTACAGTATATTGATAGTTATTTTATTATTGTTAATATTTTACTGTGCCTAATGTATAAATTAAAGTTAATCATAGATAAAATTGCATGTATGTATAGAATAGACATAGTACAGGTAAAGCATCCCAGATCTGAAAACTCAAAATTCAGAATGCTCTAAAATCTGAAACATTTTGAGCACAGACATGACACTCAAAGGAAATAGACATTGGAGTAGTCTAGATTTTGGATTTTCAGATCTGGTATGCTCAACCAGTAATATAATGAAAATATGTCAAAATAAAAAACACATCTGGGCCCAAGCATTTCAGATAAGGGATACTCAACCTGTATATATAGGATTATACTGTTCATGGTTTCTTGTATCCACTGAGGCTCTTGGAATGTATCCCCTGTGGGTAAGGGGGGGACTACGGTATATGGTTTTTGACTACAGTCCCATGACATACAATAGATCTCTTGAATTTATTCCTTCTATTCAACTGCAACTTTGACCATCATCTTCTCAGCCCTCAGACCCCTAGCCTCTGGCAACCACCATCCTCCTCTCTGCTTCTATGAGTTTGGTTTGTTTAGATTCCACATGTGAGATCATGCAGTATTTGTCTTTCTGTGCTTGGCTTATTTCACTTAGCATAATGTCCTCCAGGTTCATCCATGTTGTCACAAATGACAGAATTTGCTTTTTAAAAAAAGGCTCAATAGTATTCTACTGTGTACTTGTATACTACATTTTCTGCATTCATCTATTGATGCACACTTAGATCGATCCCAAATCTTGACTATTGTGAATAGTGTCACAGTGAATGTGGGAGTGTAAATATCTCTTTGGCATATTGATTTCAGATCCTTTGGATATATACCCAAAAATGGGATTGCTGGACCACATAACCTAGTTTTTTATGAAACTACATACTTTTTTCCATAATGGCTGTATTAATCTACATTCCCACCAATAGTGTAAAAAAGTTATCTTTTCTCCACATCTTCACCAACACTTGTTATTGTTCATCTTTTTTATAATAGGCATCCTAACAGGTATGAGGTGATATCTCATTGTGGTGTTAGTTTGCATTGTTTGGATGATTAGTGATATTGAACATGTTTTCATGTACCTTTTAGCCATTTGTGTGTCTTCTTTAGAAAAATGTCTATTCAGATCCTTTCCCCATTTTTAATCAGGTTTTCTATTTGTTTTCTTGTTATCTAATTGTTTCAGTTCCTTATATATTTTTTATATTAACCCCTTATCAGATATGTGGCTTACAAATATCTTCTCCCATAATGTAAGTTATTTCTTCACTCTGTGGATTATATTTCCTTTGCTGTGTAGAAGCTTTTTAACTTGATATAATCCTATTGTCTATTTTTACTTGAGTTTCCTGTGCTTTTGGAGTCATATCCCAAAAATTATTGCCCAGACCAATGTCATGGAGCTTTTCCCCTGTATTTTATCTAGTACTGTTATAGTGTCAAGTCTTATGTTTAGATCTTTATTATGAACTGATTTTTTTTAATGTGGTGTGAGATGAGGATCTTGTTTCATTCTTCTGCATGTGGATACCTAGTTTTATTAACACCATTTATTGAATAAACTGTCCTTTCCCCATCCATTAGCTTTGGTTGGTGTTATGATGTTAACTGTGGAATTTTCATATAGTCCTTACTGTGTTGAGGAACATTCCTTCTATAACATAATCTGTTGAGAGTTTTTTGTGATAGGACGTTGAATTTTGTCAAATACATTTTCTGCATGTAATCTGGTATATCACATTTATTAATTTGCATATGTTGAAACATTCTTTCATCCCAGGGATAAATCCCAATTGATCATGGTGAATTATCCCTTTAATGTATTGTTAGATTTGATTTGCTAATATTTTGTTGAGGATTTTGCATCTACATTCATCAGTATATTAGGCTGTAATTTTCTTTTCTTATAGTGTCCTTGTCTGGCTTTGATACCAGGATAATGCTGGCCTTGTAAAATGAGTTTGGAAGTGTTTCCTCCTCTTCAATTTTTTGGAAAAGTTTGGGATGGATTGGTATTAGTCTTCTTTAACTGGCTGAAAGAATTCAGCCATGAATCCATCTGACCCTGAACTTTCCTTTGATGGGAGATTTTTAAAATTATTATTACTAATTCAATCTCCTTACCTTTATTAGTTTATCCAGATATTCTATTTTCTCATGGTTTAGTCTTTGTAGGTTGTATCTTTCTAGACATTTATCTATTTCTTCTAGGTTACCAGTTTTGTGGTATATACTTGTTCATAGTAGTCTCATGATCTTTTGTATTTTTGTGGTATCAATCAGTTGTAATGTCTCCTCTTTCCTTACTGACTTTATTTATTTGAGTCTTACCTCTTTTTTTCTTAACCTAGCTAAAGGTTTGTCACTTTTGCCTATTTTTTTTTAAAGAAAACTTTGTTGTTTTTCTAATCTCAGCTTCATCTATTTCTATTCTGATCTTTGTGACTTTCTTCCTTCTGTTAGCTTTGGGCTTAATTTGTTGTTCTTTTTCTAGTTCCTTAAAGTGTAACTTTAGGTTTTTTTATTTGAGGCCTTTATTTATGTAGGTATTTATTACTATAAACATCTCTCAGAATTGATTTTGCTGAATGCCATAAGTTTTGGTATGTTGTGTTCTCATTTTCATTTGTCTGAACATTTTTTTTTTTGAGTCAGAATCTCACTTTGTCCCCCAGGCTGGAGTGCAGTGGCACACTCACAGCCACCCCCCAATGTTGACCTGTTGGGCTCTGGTGATCCTTCAGCCTCAGCCTTCCAAGTAACCAGAACGACAGGCGCACGCTACTACACCTGGCTAATTTTTGATTTATTGTAGAGAGGAGGTCTTGCCCCCAGCTTGTTCTTGAACCTGTGGGCTCAGGCAATCCTCTCACCTCAGCCTCCCAAAGTGCTGGGATTACAGGCTTAAGCCACCACACCCGGTCTGAAGATTTTTTTTTAAATTTTCCTTTTAATTTATTTGACCCACTGTTGTTCAGGAGCATATTATTTAATTTCTACATATTTATAAATTTGCTGCATTTGCTACTATTATTGATTTATAGTTTTATATTATTGTGGTAGAAAAAAATATTTGACATGATTTCAGTCCTCTCAAATTTGTCTTGATTTTGTGGCTTAACATATGATCTGTCCTGGTAAGTGTTCTATGTATGCTTTAGAAGAATGTATATTCTGTTGCTGCTGCATAGAATGTTCTATATATGTCTATTAGGTCTATTTGGTCTAAAGTGTAGTTCAAGTATGCCATGGTCTGAGTGGTGGTGTCCCACCAAAATTTGTATGTTGAAATTTCATCACAAATGTGATAGTGTTAAGAGAAAGAGCCTTTTGGGAAGTGATTAAGTCATGAGGGCTTATGAACAGGATTAGAGAGCCCTTATGAGTGGGCTTTGCTTCTTTACACTATGTGAGGACACAGCAACAAGACATCTGTGAGAAACACTGAATCTGCTGGTGCCTTGACCTTGGATCTCTCAGCCTCTAGAACTGTAAGAAATAAATATTTGTTGTTTACAAATACCTAGTCTGAGGTATTTTTTTATGCAGCCTGAACAGATGAAGACAAATCCAATGTTTCTTTTTTTATTTTCTGCCTGATCGATCTGTCCATTGTTGAAAGTGGAGTGTTGAAATCCCCTAATATTATTGTATTACAGTATATATCTTCCTTTAGATATCTTAATATTTCTTTTATATATGTAGATCTCCAATGTTGCATGCATATATATTGACAATTGTTATATCTTCTTGATGAATTGACCCCTTTGTTATTATATAATGACTTTCTTAGTATTGTTTTGATAGTTTGAGTTAACATTTGTTTTAACTGATAAAAAATAAAGCCACCCCTGTTCTCTTTTGGTTTTTATTTATATGGAATATTTTTTCCATCCCTTCACTTTTGATCTTGATGAATTGGCTCCTTTGTCATTATATAATGACCTTTTTTGTCTTTTTATATAGTTTGACTTAATGTCTATTTTTACTGAAATAAATATAGCTACCCCTGTTCTTTTTGTATGGAATATTTTTTCTCATTCCTTCACTTTCAATCTGTGTGCTTTATTAAAGGTGAAATGAGTCTCTCATAGGCAGCATATAGTTGGGTCTTTTAAAAAAAAATCCATTCAGCCATTCTATGTATTCTGATTGAGAAATTTAATTCATTTACATTTAAAGTAATTATTAATAGGAAATGATATAATACTACTATTTTGTTCATTGTTTTTTGTTGTTGTTGTTTTGCAGATCCTTTGTTCCTTTCTTCCTGTTTTTGTCTTTCTTTCTGATTAGATGATTTTCTGTAGTGGTATACTTTGACTTCTTACTCATGACATCTTATGTATACTTTAACACCTTACTGACAAGACTTTTTAGTTTAAGTGTACTAAGTTAAAGCACAGTAATCTATAAAATAGAGAGCCAAGTTCCCAGTCAAAGTTGAAGGTAAAACAATGCTTCTGAATTTCTTTCTGGGGTTTGAGATTTAAATTTGAACTTAGTACAGCCCTGTGGGTTCAGTGGGTTATGATAGATCTGAGTAGGGAGATACATGTGGTGGTGATGCTGTGGGAGATACATGGGGTGAGCTGAGGGGATGGAAGCCCCAGAGCTGTCCAGGACCAACTGGGATCTTCATATCCCAGCTTAGGTTCCCCAATCCTCTCAAACTGCTGACCACTGTGAAATAAGGGTGTTGGGAGAGACATCTTTAGGGCCTGACAGTGCTGACATCATAGTAACCCAGAAAAACTCAGTTCCTCACATTCAAATGAAAGGAGAGTGGGTCAGTCATGGTGAGTGTAATGGTCAGGTGTGTATGATGTATGGTATATGGTATGGTGTATGTATGTGTGCATGTGTTGTGTGGATGTGAACATAGTGTAGTGTGTGTCATGTGTGTGGTGAGTATGTGGTGTGCATGTGCTTACATGTATAAAGTGTGGTATGTGGTGCAGTATGTGGTATATTGTGTGGTATGTATATATGGTGTGTGAATGTGTGTGTGCTGTATGTATGTGTGCTGTATGTGGTGTATGGTGTATGTATGTGTGTGGTATTTAGGGTATATTATATGTGTGTATGTAAGGTGTTTAAAGTTGTTAGATGCTCCACAGATAGTGTTTTTGTCATCAGCACTCTTAGACCCCTGTAATCTTTCTTCTATTGTATTGCAAATACACATTGCCCACCAAGGATGTCACTTGTGATGAACAACCACAGCAGTGATTCCCAACCCTTCTGAAATTGTTGTGCTTGTCTATGGCCAGACCACCCTGAATGCACCTGATCTCTTCTGAAATTGTTGTGCCTACTCAATATCCCTACCCATCTTTGTCAGTTTGCAATAAAAGCAGATTAAATTAACTTTGTGTGTTTAGGGGAATTCCCAATGACCCTCATGAAGTGTGGAGACATTCCCCCCTTAGGTTTTCCCCTCTGCAACTAGGATTTGCTGGAAGAGAATGGCGGGCACTCAGCAGTCATACAGCAGGGGCTTCTGGTCCATCACTATGGAATGCTAACCAATCTATCTGCTGTTGTTCATTTCAGCCCCAGCTCCCAAAAGGCAAAAATGTGACCACTGGACCCCTTGCCCCCCTAATACCTATGCCTACCGGTTACTCAGTGGGGGTGGCAGAAACAAGTACGCCAAAATCTGCTTTGAGGATGAGCTGTAAGTACCAGTGTTTAGAAAGAAAACATGTCTGTCTACTGCTTCTTCCCTGTTCTCTGAGTTTGACCAAGTGGCAGGTCTGCCCACAAGACAGAACCACGTGTCCTTGGTCTCAGGCAAAAGACTGAGAGCATCTGAGGGGAAACAGGAAAGCCACACTGTGTTCACTGGGGCAGGACATTGATTCTGATGATTGTACGTGCCCTGTGGTAAGCTGTTTCATAGTTTCATTTAACAGCAGTTGAAACAAAGCTTAGTTCTATATTTTTTGCTTTACTTTGAGTATGTAAAGAATATGCCATTCAGAGTCATGGGACACCAATGTTCAGCTGACACAGTTTTTTCAGTTTTGTTTTATGACCCTCACCCTCATGGAATAAGCAGGTGTGCCTTCTCTCTCTAACCCACACTGTACATTTCTTCAATATTCTGGGGAAATAAGCATAGAATTGGTATTATTTATTTTTATATGTTTGATGTAATTCTTCAATGAAATTATCTGGGCATGGAGGTTTTTTGGTGAGATTTTTAACTACAGATCTTATGTATTTCATAAGTACTATTCAAGTCATCTGCTTCTTCTTGAGTGAGCCCCATTATTGTTTTGAGAGTCTCCTTGGTTTATAGGTGACAAGTGCCGCCACAGGCTATATTCAAGTTGTAGACCCTGAGATGCTGGTAGTGTGGCTCAGCTCAAGTCCAAAAGCCTCAAAACCAGGGAAGCCGACAGTATAACTCTCAGTTGGAGGCTGAAGACCTGAGACACCGGGGCGCTACTGGTGTAAGTCCTGGAGGCCAAAGGCCAAGAGCCTAGAGTTCTGATGTCCAAGGGCAGGAGAAGAAAGGTGTCCCAGCTCTCTGAGAGAGAGAGGCAAAAGGAGACTTAAATTGTCCCTTTAGAAGGAACTCACCCACCTCCACAGTAGCAAATCCACTCCTGCAGTAACGGTATTAAATCCATTCATAAGGGTAGAGCCCTCATAGCCTAATCACCTCTTAAAGGTCCTACCTCTTAATACCCTTACAATGGCAATTAAATTTTGCCATGAGTTTAGGAGGGGACAAACATTCAACTCATGGCAATGACCAGAGTCATATGAAATAGTTATTTTCCTTGTGGTTATGTTGCAGTTGGATTAATTTCAGTTTATTTTCAATCTTAAGTCTTTCTATTTTTCTTTGTATTTAATTTAATTTTTGAATATGTAATATATTTACATGATTCAGAAAACATGTGTCCAAAACAAAGTATCCTCACAGAAATCTTCTCTATACCCTCTACTTTTTCTCCCCACCTCTGTTCCCATTTTCATTAATTTTTTATTAGTTTTTAATTTATTCCTTCAGTATTTTTAAGGGGAATATATATATCTATATATACATTTAATACATACCTATGTATGTGTCTTATATACATCTATATATGCATGGATATGTGTGAGTATATATGAATATGTATATATGAATATATGTGCATACATGTATGTACTCATACAAGGGGGGACACCTAAAAAATACAGAATTATCATTTGGAGGGCAGGCCCCTTGTAGTACACTCAGAATTTGTTCCTCTGGATCAAACAGTCAACCAAAGTTTTTATCTGGAAGTTTTGAGAAAGTTGTGTCACAATTTGCAGAAGAAATATCTGAAGTTGTGACTAACAGGTGACTGGTTCTTCTACCATGACAATGTACCTGTTCACAGTGCACTGTGTTCAGCAGTTTTTGACCAAAAGCTCCATGCACTGATATGCAGTAATCCCTCATGCCCTAAAAATATTGTGACACAATAAACTGTTAAAATAAACTTGGGTGTTGGAGGAAGCATGGTTCTTAAAACAGCCTTTGCTTGCATCATTTCCTCTTTGCTAATAAATTGAGAACAACTATACGAATAACTTTGGTATAGTTTGGGGTAAAAAAAAAAAAGTAAAAATCCCTCATGTCCTACCCTCCCTATTCACTCAATCTCACCCCAAAATATTTTTTTCGTTTGTCTCTCCGATGAAAAAAGTCCCTAAAGGGAAATGTTTTGCTGATGTGGAAGAGGTGAAATAAAAAATGGCAGAAGCACTAAAAGGCATCCAAATTGATGAGGTTAGAAACTGTTTTGAGCAGTGGAAAAAGTGTCTCGATAGGTGTATTGCATCAAATGGGGAATATTTTGAAAGTGACTGGAAGTTTAAACATGTAAGAATAAATACACAATTTTTTATAAGTGAATTCCTGGGTTTTTGGGTCCCCCCTTGCACATACATATGCACTCATATATACACACATGTGTATACATAGAAACACACCTATATACACACACATATCCTTTTTTACATAAAAGGTAGCAAACTCTATACACAGTTTTGCTTTTGTTAAATTGAGTTTGGCCCAAAACTGTCTCCTTACATATTTGGGGTTGATCAAGAGGTTTCTTGGTACTCTTTCACAGGGTGAACTGTAGCTGCAACAGATTGTAACTTATTCTCATGCATCTCATGCAATAACTTAGTTGTTGCCAATCAAAGACAGTCAACTATTCAAACCAGGTTCAAATAAGGCCAACACTGAGCTGTAACCAATATGACTATTTCTGTCCTTCACTTCTGTTTTCTGTTTGTCATTTTTCTTTTCTTTTTTTTGGTCAATAAATCTTTCACCATGTGGTTGCTCTGGAGTTTCTGTGAGCCTACGCTGGTTCAGAAGACTGTGATTCAAAAATCGTTTTTGCTTAATTAAAATCAGCTAAAATCAGTTTGTCTTAGGTTTTTTTCTTTTGATACTTTTTTCACTTAACACTTTCTTCACTTAATAGGGATTACTGCATATCACTGCATGGAGCTTTTATTCATTTCTTTTTATTGGTGTATGGTATTCCATAGCATGGATATATCGTAGTTTATTTAACTAGTTCTGCACTGATAAATATGTTTGAAATCTTTTGGTATTACAAATAATGCTGCAGTGAATAACCTTGTGATTATGTTTCTTTGTTTTTTGAGTTGGAGTCTCACGCTGTTGTCCAGGCTGGAGTGCAGTGGTATGTTCACCGCTACTGCAGCCTCAATCAGCTGGGCTCAGGCGATCTTTCTGCCTCAGCCTCTCGAGTAACTGGAACTACAGGCATGTCATCATGCCCAGCTAATTTTTTTATTTATTGTAGAGACAAGAGCTTGCCAAGTTTCCCAGGCTGGTCTCAAACCCGTGAGCTCAGGCAATCCTTTCGCCTCTGCCTCCCAAGGTGCTGGGATTATAGGTGTGAACTGCTCTGCCTGGCAATTATGATTTATTTTAATTATAATAAGGTGGACATTTGTGTAACCGCCATCTTGGTTACAAAACAGACTGGCAGTCCACAAACCTTCTGCATAACCCTTGCCAAAATATACTCATTCTTTCCTTACCACCCAATGGTGACCTCTCGTTATCTTTTATGATGATCATTTTCTTGCTTTTCTTGATAGTTTTACTGCTGAGTATGCATTGCAAAAACATTGTTGTTTAAGTTTGTCTATTTTGAACTTTAAATAGAATCATAAACCATATACTCTTTTGTGTCTCACTTTTTTGGCTCAAAATTATGAATTGTGAGATTTATCCTTGATGTTGGATGTAGCTATTGCTCATGGATTTGCATTGCTGTGTGATATTGCATTGCATGAATATACTGAAATTTATTTATCCATTCTACTGTTGAATGACATTTGGGTCATTCCCAGTTTGGTGTTATTATGAATTATGGTGATATGAATACTGCTGTTTATGTCTCATGGTGCATGTGTGCGTACATTTCTGTTGGACATTGGTGATTTCTTGGTGGAGGGTATCCCACAACTAGCCTCAAATTTGGTGATACTCTAGTAGGACTCATAAGGCTCAATAACAGGTTATACTAATGATAAGGTTTATTACAGCAAAAGATACAGAGCAAAAACTGCTGTATTGTCTGATGATGGTGAATTTTTATAGTTTGTTTCTCTGAATTATCGTTATTTTATCTTCATTCCTGAAGGCTGTTTCTGCAGGCTATGTCAGCCATTATTTTCTTTCAATACATTCAAGGTACTATTCCACTGTCCTCTACCTTCCATTTTTTTCTTTTGAGAAGTCAGCTGAAATTGAACTGTTGCTACTGTGAAAGTAACTGTCTAATCCCCCCTCTAATTTTCTTTCAGAGTTTTTCCTTGTATTTGGTTTCCAGCATTTGTACCCCGATGTGTCTTTTGGTGATTTATCTTCTTTGGGGATCTGGGGGCTTCTTCAATAAGTCCTTCATCAAATTTGACAAATTATCCGCTACTGTATCATCTGTCCCATTCTCCTCTTCTTCTGAGATTCTTAGTGAAATATATGTTAGACCTTATTATTACTATATTCTCCATAACCTACAGTCTATTTTATATGTTCCATAGTTTTATCTCTCTGTCCTTTATTTGGGAGGACAGAGCTGTTTTCCAGTTCACTAATTCTCTCTTCACTGTACCTAACATGCTATTAAACCTATCCAATGATTACTGATTTTAGGTTATTATGCTGTTTTAGTTTTAGAACTTCATTGTTGTTCTTTTTCAAATCACATATCAATCTGTATAATTTTCAGCTCTGAAGCTTTCAATTTTATCATTTTGTTGACTACATTACGTATAGTTATTTTAAAGTCCGAGTTGGATAAATCTACCACGGGAGCCCCTGTGAGTCAGTCACTATTCTCTGTTGTTTTCTGCCGATTCCATTGGTTCTCTTTTATATTGGCTTCTTTTTTCATGTGCCAGATTACATTTGACAGTGTGCCAAACAATCTGAAAAACTGTTTTTTAAAAATATCGAGACATGGAATGATATTTTCTCTTCTGAGGATTTTTCTTTGCTTCTGCCAGGGATCTGGAACCCTTAGATAACAGGACAACCTGAATACATTTTAAACATTGAGAGTTTCTGGGCCACTCAGTTGACTTAAAACTGGGTTGAAGTTTATACAAGTTATGATTTATTTCTGATTCACTCTGACTTTTAGGATTCAATCCTTTGTAACCCCAACCCAAATAACATGGCCTTACCTTAGCTTCTAACTTCTGTCACCCTGGCTTCACCTCACTGTCAGAAGTACTGGTCACTTCCTTAGGTACCTTCTTTAGAATCAGCAAATTCTACTTGGTTAAAAGAAGCTTTAATTGCTGACCCACCACCTTAAAATTTAGTCTTCTACATCTTGTCTTGGAAAGTTCCTTATTACCTTGTTTGATCTCTGATATATTCAAGCAGATTTTTAAAAAAAATGTGTCATGTTTTCTGCTTTTCTATATTGAAGAGTAGGTTCAGCTTTCCAATTTTCCCATATCAGAAATGTAAGTTTCTTTTTGCTTCTTTTCAAGTTTTTGTGGAATACTCTCTAAAATAGTTTAAAAACCTAGAAGACTAATAGAGGAATTTAGTTGCATATGTCATGAGCAGAATATTAAAAGCGTCATATTCATTATTCCAAAGCATAAAAAAGGAGGAAAGTATTCAAAATTTTTTCATGAAGCAAATATGTCATTGATTCTAAAATCTGACAAAGAGTACATACTCACATATATGAAGACACAACACAGCTTCTGTGAGCTTCGGGAATAACTACCATCTCCTGGAAAGTCATTTAGTTATCCTGGTTTTAGGGTACAATTTCCTTGAATTTGACATTCATATTCTCCATTATAAAAGTAAAATTTAAGTGACATAGGCGTTTATTTCAAGAGATAGACTGGATTAAAGTCTGTAGTTGGATGAAAGTATCACCAAGACTCAAGTGAAGCCATCACCCTGCTAAGAGGGAGAAAGGGGTGTAGGAGTTGAGGCTACCAGACTTGGACTGGGTTCTCTTACTGACCCACCTCTCAATGCTTCTTACCTGTAGGGTAAAATGAATGCTCAAGAAGTGCTTGAGGATTCAGTGAAAGAAGGTTTGTAAGGAGCCTGAGCTTATAAATATTAGTCTGTACTCCTAAATGGACAAAAATTAGAACAATTTCCCCTGAAAACTGGAACAAGACAAGGATGCCCACTCTCACCCCTCCTGTTCAACATAGTATTGGAAGTCCTGGCTCGAGCAATCAGAGAAGAGAAGGCAATCAGGGGTATCCAAATAGGAAAAGAGGAAGTCAAGTTATCTCTCTTTGCAGATGACATGATTGTATACCTTGAAAACCCGAGAGAATCTGTCAAAAACCTCCTTACACTGATAAAGACCTTTGGTAAAGTCTCAGATACAAATAAATGTACAAAAGACAATCGCATTTC
>NW_007253380.1:248389-249056 GCF_000164805.1 Carlito syrichta
CCACCTGAAGAAGCAGGAAAAAGCAAGACCACAAAAACCCTAATTTCAGCAGAAGAATCCAGATCACCAAAATAAAAGCCCAAATCCAGGTCATAGAAGACAAAAAGATAATACAAAAAATCAATGAAACAAAAAGCTGGTTCTTCGAAAGAATAAACAAGATCGATGGCCCCCTAGCTAGACTGACGAAGAAAAAACGAGTAAAAAAACAAATAAGCACATTCAGAAACACAAAAGATGAAGTCACATCTGACCCTGAAGAAATACAAAAGATCATTAGAGACTACTACATACACTTGTATGGAAACAAACTTGAAAACCTTAAGGAAATGGAGGACTGTCTGACATCACACAACCTACCTAAGTTGGAACAAGAAGAAATTGAGACCCTAAATAAACCAATAACAATCAAGGAAATCGACTACATAATAAAAAAACTTCCTACAAAAAAAAGCCCTGGACCAGATGGCTTTCCAGCAGAATTCTACAAGACATTTAAGGAGGAGTTGATACCAATCCTACTGAAGGTATTCTAGGTGATTGAAAAAGATGGAACGCACCCCAAATCATTTTACGAAGCCAACATCACATTGATACCCAAGCCAGGTAAAGATCCAGCAAAGAAAGAGAACTACAGGCCAATATCTTTGATGAACATAGATGCCAA
>NW_007253380.1:249362-279781 GCF_000164805.1 Carlito syrichta
CGGGACCTTATTAAACTGACAAGCTTCTGCAAAGCCAAAGAAACCATCAAGAGAGCAGGGAGACAGCCTACAGACTGGGAAAAAGTATTTGCCCACTCCAGGTCTGCCAAAGGCTTAACATCCTGGATCTACAAGGAACTCAAACGTGCTGAAAAGAAAAAAACAAATTATAAAATGGGCAAAAGATATGAACAGACACTTCACAAAGGAAGACATCCAAGCAGCCAACAAACACACGAAGAAATGTTCAACCTCACTAATCATCAGGGAGATGCAAATCAAAACCACACTGAGATACCACCTAACCCCAGTCAGCATGGCAATTACCAACAACTCAAAAAATAATAACTGCTGGAGAGGGTGTGGTGAAAAGGGAACACTTCTACACTGTTGGTGGGAGTGTAAACTAGTGCAACCTCTGTGAAAAGCAGTGTGGAGATTCTTAAAAGCTCTAAATACCAACCTCCCATATGACCCTGCATCCCCCTACTGGGAATATATCCTGAAGAACACAAATCACTCTATAAAAAAGATACCTGCACACGCATGTTTATCGCAGCATTGTTCACAATAGCAAGAACCTGGAAACAGCCATGCTGCCCGTCAAAAGAGGACTGGATTAAAAAAATGTGGTACATATACATGATGGAATACTACACAGACATAAAAAAGAACAAAATCATGAATTTCGCAGCAACCTGGATGGAACTAGAGTCTATAATGCTGAGTGACCTCTCACAGAAACAAAGATCCGAGTATCACATGTTCTCACTCATATAATGGACCTTAAACATTCAATGCAATACTATACAAAAATGACTGACCGTACTGGGGAACTATGGTGGGGGGAGGGAGATGGGATTAACAGTAGCAAATATCTGTCTGGGAACGGGGAAATACCTGATATCAACAGGGTATCTGAATGAAACGCAATTGTATACCTAACCCTTAACTGTACCCCACAACTTCACAATAAAAAATAAATAAATAAATAAATAAATATTAGTCTGTCCTCTCCCTAGCCATTTGTCTAAATTAGAAGATTAAATACAGCTTCCAGGTGCCCTGGGAAACTGAGTCCATAGGAACTAGGGATAGATGTGTGTGGACCGAGAATAGGGTGATATTCTAGGGGGCTGCACCAAGGCCAGTACAGATCTGCAAGGAAATGATAAATGACGTTAGACGAGACAGAAATTCTCCCAAGTGAAGACCTCACAGAGCAGAAGGGCCACTCGTTTCTTGTTGCTTTGTCTTGTTTACTTTGAATTTTAGACTTGTGGGATACAAGTTAGGGTTTGTTTTGTTACAAAAGTAGGCTGCACGCATGTGAACTTTGGGCTTCTAGCTGGCCTTCTCTCCTCTTGGTAGTGGACCAGGTACCCTTTGTGTTGCCATGTGCCCACCTTCCTCCTCCTCCCTCCCTCCCCTAGTAGTGTTCAGCATCTGCTGATTCCTACTTTGTGCTAATATGACTAGTCTTAATGGCCCACCTATGAGTGAGAGCATACGGTATTCAGTTCTTTGTTTCTGTGATAGTTCACTTAGTTTGGTGGTCTCCAGCTGCATTCAAGTATATATAGCATTCCATTGTGTATCTGTAGTACATTTTATTTATCCAGTCTACTTTTGATGGACATCAAAAAGTTCCTTGACTAACATTTAGTTATATTTCAGGCTCATAGGAGAAAAGACTGGAAATGTTGCCAGAGGAATAAACATTGCCATTGTCAACTGTAAGTTATTAAATGTTTTCCTTAAAACTTCTCTAAAAGCCCTGTGATTGGATTTTCAAAGATACTTTGGATTTTTAAGATTTTTGTGTACGATCTAGTCTAGGTTTATAGTTTAATGCATTTCTAAATCATATATTCAATTATTTTTACAAGTTTTACTTTTCAGATTATTTATGACTCCAACAACAAAACAACTGAAAACCAAATATAAATACACTTTATAGAAAAAGGAAGAAGGCAGAAGGCAGAGTTAAGACTAGTTGAGTAGGCCTAGGGGACTGAGCCCATGGTGCTACCTTGAGCCTCACATTTGCCCTAAAATCCTGGTGGCTGAAAAGAGAGTGACACCACAGGCCAATTCATGATTCTAAGTGATAAAAACGATCAGAGCCTCAGGGGAAACAAAGTGTAGCCTTCCTGGGAAAAAACCTTCTGTCATGATTACCACTGAGGGCCACAGACAATAAGAACCATAGCAACTTTAAGAAAAGCGTTTCACGCAGCATCCCTGTGAGTGAGCAGATGCCATAGTCCAGTCTGGTGTATCTGTGTGATGAGGTGGATGGGCCTCGGATGAGAGGGGGCTCTGCTGTGTCTATGAAAGAGGTGGGTGGGCCTGTACTGAGACCAGGAACTTTGATGGTTCTGTGGGATGAGGCAAGTGGGCCTGGGCTGAGGGGGAGCTCTGGTGTTTCTGTGGGATGAGGTAGATGGGCCAGGGCTGAGAGGTGAGCTCTAGTGTTCTGTGGGATGAGGTGGGTGGGCCTGGGCTGAGAGGGGAGCTCTGGGGTATCTATAAGATGAGGTGGTGGGCCTGGGCTAAGCTGAAGGGGGAGCTCTAGTGTGTCTGCCTGATGAGGTAGATGGGCCTGGGCTGAGGGTGGAGCTCTGGTGTGTCTGTGGGATGAAGTGGGTGAGCCTGGGTTGGGGGGGGCTTTCTCTTGTGTTTCTTTCAGGGGAGGTAAGAGCTTTAGACCAATTGTAACCCAAAGCAGCCTGGAAGAAAGTTCTAGAGCAGCTTCCAGCCACCGTCCTCCTTACCGGTGGTGGTGACACTCCTCAGGTCGTGACACCCTATCTCTGCCAGCTGGGTCATCTATGGTGTTTCCTGGAGAGAGACACGGAATAAATATGCCATACCCTGGGCTGTTGTGCCACAGATGTGCCCTGGGTTCCTTGAGCTGTCTTTTTGAAATGCTTCTTTTATTTTCAGATGTAACTGGGAATGTGACAGCAACCCAATATTTTGACATGTATGAAGGTGGTAAGAAAATTGTTCCTGTTAACATTCAGATTAATTTTAAACATAAAATTAAGATTAAAAAAACCACAAAAATGTCAACCATATTTATTTTGTCTACTAAAAAAAAAAAAATGCCCACAGCTCTCCTCAGTGTTCTAGAATGGCCTTCTATAATCCTGCTAGGCAGTAATTGAATTCATATAATAAAGTTAGAAGGCATTATCTAGAAGAGTCTTTTCTTCTATTTTACTTTTCCTCCGTAGTTCTCGTTTGTGCTTTCATGGGATAATAAGAAAGAATAAAAGCCTTTTCTTAGGAAAAAAAAGAAAAGAAAGAAAGTTTATGTAAAATAATGTATCCAGCATCTAGCCTCTACTGCCATCAGCACTTAAAAACTGTCATAATTACTTCTGATGGCTCACGGTGCCCTCTTGGGCCTAGAGCAAGCTTTCCTGGAACCCATATGTGCCATCTCCTTGGTCTCTCCTTGCTGGGCATTGAATCTTGACTGCAATTTTTCACCAGAATATACCAGCTTCTCCTGTTTTTGCGTTGACGTTCCACTCTGTCACCCAAGTTGAAGTGCAGTGGCATGCTCACAGCTCACTGCAGCCTCAGCCTTCCCAGTAGCTGGGACTACAGGCATGCACCACCATGCCCAGCTAATTTTTTTGATGTTTTCTAAAGACATGGTCTTGCTGTGTTGCCCAGGCAGGTCTTGAACTCCTGGGTCCAAGTAATCTTTCCACCTCAGCCTCCCAGAGTGCTGGTGGCATGAGCTGCCATGCTGGCCAAGCTTCTCCTATTTTTTTTTAACACTAAGAGGCTTGAAAGCAAGTCTTTGTTAGGATGATGGGGAAGAGGAATAGAAAATGCCTCCGTCTCCCATGAGAACTATGCAGTTGTGCTCTGCAGTTATCCTAAGCAGACCTGTTAATAATGCCAGGTCTGAGTAGCAGGGTTTGAGATTTACTATCTTCTTCCTATAAGGCACTGATAAGTCTCTTAGCACACACTTGACCATGTCTGGCGTGGTCTGTGTTTCTCGTATTGAAGTTCTGTGGGCATCTCTGTCCCACACATGTCAGAGTATTCTAGGATGGTCACGGCTTGGGCCTGGCTTTTTATCGTGACTGCAGGGAATGTTGCTGTGCTGCAGGGTGAGAGTCTGGCTAATGGAATCTCTGCTATCTGATTCTTACTTCCAGGAGCTCCTGATGCCTCATTTATTGATCAGGAAAGCTCCTTATCTTGACGGCTTCTCACTGTAACCCTGAACACCTGTTGCACGTGTCCTGCTAGTCCTCTTCCTTCTGTGCCGTGCCACTCCCATCAGATGGTCCCCACAGAGCCCCAGCATGCATTTTTCCCATAGTCACCTAGTGTACCATCTGCTGGACTTAGTAAGCCGCACTGGAGGCCCAGGATTCAGAGAGAATGCAGCAGTGAGCAAGAAGGAGGTCAGGCATCTGGGGCAGAGCCTCCGCTAACAGGATGAATCCTAAAACTGACTTGCATTGACCCGACAGATAACTCTGGACCCATGACAAAATTCATTCAGAGTGCTCCTCCAAAATCCCTGCTCTTTATGGTGACCCATGACGACGGCAGCAGCAGGTGAGTGCCTGTAGGTTTGTCACAGTGCTGGGCAGGAGAAGGATGCAGGACAGGGAGTGCCAAGGTCCCTCAGTAACATTCTCTGGGCAGAGAGTCCAGGAAAGCAAGGTGCTTTTTAAAGGAAAAAGAATGAAAGATCATGACAAACAGATTGCATTTCTAAAAAAAAAAAAAAAAAATCACGAGTGACTCACATAAGTATTGGAACCGAGGAATATTTCCCAGGAGCAAGACCAAGTCACAGATGACCATAATTAGGGTAGAATAGCTAGCCTCCAGTCAGAAAGGCTCAACCCAGGATGGTACCTACAGAAATATGGAAGGAAATTGAGATAATGTCTTTATGAGAGGAGGTAGAGAAGGATTGACAAACACACACAACTGAGACTTGACTAGAAGTGGACTTAGCGCAGTGCCTGCTAAGTAAATGTGTGTCTTTGCTGTCAAACTTCTAAGAACTTTCAAGGTGCTTATTTGCATTGTGAATTTTCCAAATGTGGTTACTGACCACAACATTCCCAAATTTATCTGACCTCAGATTCCTTTTTCATGGAGCATCTTATCAAATTGAAATCCCTTGGGACACACTTTGAGAAACTTTGAGTTAACTCATTTTAGAAAATCTAAAATTGTTTTTTTCTCTTCCTATCTGCCCTTCTTTCTTTGCTTACCCTAAATTGCACTGTTTGCATTGGTAGTATTGTTTTACATTTCCTTTTCTTTTTTGATGCTGACTTTTCTGAATATGAAAAGGGACAGTTTTGGCATTTGTTTTCATCTTCTATTCACCTTATTTTGTGATCTGTAAACAAGAGGTGCAACAAGGTTTGAAAATTATGTTGGCTAAGAGTGAGGATGTGACTGAACCCCAAAACACTGGAGCTTTTCAGAATTGAGTTAAAATTCTGTGCCCCAAATTGAGGTCCAAGGGGCTCTGGATATTATATGGTTAACTAGAAATTTGATATCCTCAACCAGCACGTGTCTTTTGGTTGCCTCTGTGTCTAGAAAGAGGTGTGTTGGTGTAGAAACCTCTGTCCAAGAACACACAGCATAACACACCCAGCACAGAGCTTCCCTGACCTCAGAATCTCCATGGTGCTCACACACTTTCTCCTTTGCCCCGTAGACTGAAGGACGATGCCAAGAACGCCATAGAAACACTTGGAAGTAAAGAAATCAGGAACATGCAGTTCAGGTCAAGCTGGGTATTTCTTGCAGCAAAAGGGTTTGAACTGCCTTCTGGAATTGAGAGAGAAAAGGTGAGTGGTTTTAAAATGTCTTTTCCCACCACCAGTGAGTATAGTACATGCAGTGATGTGAAAAGGTTGCCAGTCGGTTACAACTTCCTGTCTCCAAACGTAAGACATTTGTCAACCTTTCCCATTGACTAGCATTAGATCTTGATGGAAGTTTCTAACTTTTCCAATCTCTTTAAAAGTAGAACATTCTGAATGGGCCATTGTTATTGGTTTTCCATCAGGCTGCAGTCAACATGACCTATCTCAAGACTCTCTTTCCTTGGGCAGATGTTCATCTCCCCAAGTCCCTGAAGGTCAATGCCAAGAACACCATAGAAGCTCTTAGAAATAAAGAAATCAGAAACTTGCAGTTCAGGTTGAGCTGGGGACAGTGGAGTGCTTGTCTCTTAGGGTGGCTAGGTTATTTAACTGAGATGGTGCCTGCGAAGTACTCATAAGGGTGAGCACCACACAAATACTCCACAAATGTCACTTTCAGTGTTGTCATTGTTTTGGTAGTAACTTGTTGCATGACTGATTCTAAGTCACTCCCTGTGGGCCTTATTTATCAAAGAAAAGTAAAGCACAATGGAATGAACATTATAACTTAACCTAGACTGCCTTAAACTTACACAGGACACTTGAATTGGCCTACAGTTGGGCAACTTATCTAACACAGCCTATCTTACAATAAAGTGTTGAATATTTATCTCATGTACATTACTGAATACTGTACTGAAACTGACAAACAGAAAGGCTACAGTTTCTGCTGAATGCATATCACTTTCATACAATTATTCAGCATTGAAAGTCTCGGGGGTTGATTGTACTCACCAGCCAAGTGCAACTACTAGGTTGAACAGCATATATTATAGAATATTTTCATCACTACAGAAAGTTCTAGAGCTGTATGGACACCTGGTTCAAATATTATTAAGAAACAGCACAGTATACACACATACAGTTAGAAGAAGTAAGACCTAGTGTATGATAGATCAGCAGCGTTACCACAGTTAACAATAATCTACTGTACATTTCAAAGTTGCGAGAAGAGAATAATTTAAATGTTCCCATCATAAAGAAAAGATGAATATCTAAGGTGATGGATATTGCAATTACCCTAATTGAATCTTTACACATAATGTAAACATACCAAACTATCACATATACCCCCAAAATATGTACATCTATTATGTAGAAGTGCAATGAAAGGAAGGCAAACACCCAGCTTAGGCTGGCCAAATTCAGTTCTTGGAAGTGATTCTGTTTATATGACTTTGCTTACAGCTGACACTGATGAAATATTTGTTGATTAGATTAATGAATAAATAAAGCTATTTTCTTTGTACAGATCAATCACTCTGATAATAAGAAGAACAGATATTCTGGCTGGCCTGCAGAGATCCAGATAGAAGGCTGCATACCCAAAGAACCAAGCTAGCTCGGCACAGTACTTAATAAATGTGTTTGTGTAAAAAAATGCAATGGGATGGCAAGAATCTTATACCTTTAAATCCTACAGTCAATATTTGATGCATAGTTGGGGTTTGTTGCAAACCAATGAATATTTGCTAGCTGTATCAAATCTTGGTATACAGTATTTTTATACCAATATTTACATATTGAAGATATCAATAAGCAGGAAAGCCAAGTGAATGGAAATTCTTACTTTAATCTTGGAAGGAGGGTTGGGGAGGCAGCTATTATGATCAGCTCTAAGTGTGATCCTTATGCAGTTCACAGTTCTGCAGAGAGAAAACCTTTATTCTGTTATCTCTAGGCACACCCTGGTTTCTGTCAGTGGTCTTCTGCTGGGAGAATGAGCAGCAGTCTAGAGGGCTTACCCAGCTTTCTTGGTTGACTCAAGTTGAGCTCTTGAATCTTTCCTGTGAGTCTGAATTTATTCATTCCACAAATCTGGGTGCCTCCTGCCTCCTGGCACCAAGAGTGCAGAGTGAACCAGACACAGTCCCTGTCTCCATGCCAGGGTACTGAATGGGGTTAGGGGAGGGGCTGCTTTTAGGAGGGGACTTGAAGGTCTCAGACTCTTCAGGGGCACATCATTAGACCCAAGAATCCAAGACACCCCTCATGCAGTGAATCAGTATTGTCATATGATGGGTGTGATTTAGGGCTAAGAAAATAAAGTCACTGGAGCAGAATCACTACCAAGAGTCTATTCTAACCTCTTTCCTGGGTGTAGTCACCAGAAAAGTTTTGAGGCATTGAAGCCAGGCAACTGTTACTTCTCTGAGCTTCCGGTATCTCATCTGTAAGATAGAGAAATTAGGATAGATTAATGCTTTTCAAACATTTTTATCAGCAGGCTCCTTTTAAAAACATGGTGGCACATGACATCCTGAATTTCATCATTCTTACATAACTTCCCAAAATCTCAGTGGATTGCAACTGTGTAGATTTGTTGTTCGTTTAATGTGGGTCGCAGGCCAGCTGCGGCTCAGCCCCAGTTGCAAAAAGCTAGGCTGAAGGGGTGTCCCCTGTCAAGAACAGAAGCCAAAGAGAGCAGAAATCCAGGTGCCCGCTCCTCCCACAGGCTCCTGCCAGGATGTATCAGTCTCACCGGGCTGTGTCCCAGGGCCCCAAACATATCAGGCACCAGGTCAGCCCAGGCATGGGAATGTCAACCCTTCCCTCAGGAGCATGACAAACCATGTGGCAGTGGGCAGCATGACAGCCCTCCTCTAGGGAAGGGGGTGATTATTGTGAGTGGAAACACAATGACCCAGTGACTGCTGAAAGCCACAAAGTACCTTGCCCCAGGGAGGAACACTGCCCAGTCTGCTGACCCCTACTCTGGGCAGAGGCCCCTAGGAGCCTATGTGTCTCCAAGGGACTCTACAAACCACTGAAGGGGATCATGACTCAGATCCTGGTGGGGACTAAATCATATCTCCCAAAATTCTTGTGTTGAAGTCCTAACCCCCAGTATCTCAGAATGTGACCTAATTTGGAAGTAGGATCATTGCAGATGTAATAAATTAAGGTGAGATTATACTGGAGTACAGTGGCCCCTAGCCCAATACAGCTGGTGTCCTTAAAAAAGGAGAAATTGGTACACAGTTACTCACACAAGGAACACCATGTGAAGAAGAAGGCAGAGATTGGAGTGATGCATCTACAAGCCAAGGAACACCAAAAGTTGCCAGCAACCACCAGATGCTAGAAAGAGACCTGGAACAAACTTTCCCACTACAGACTTCAGAGGGAGCCAGCTCTGCTGACACCTTGATCTTGGTCTTCTGGCTTCAGAGCTATAAGAGCATAAATTTCTGTTGTTTCAACTACCCATTTTGTGGCACTTTGTTATGGCAGCCCTGGTAAACTAATGTAGGCCCCGTTAAGGTCTAAGCTCTGAGGTACACATAGAAAATTTTATATTAGAAAAAGGAGAGAAAGAGCACACTTTTACTCTGGCTGAAATTACTATATGAGGGGGGACCCCCAAAAACCAGAAGTGTTTTTTGGAGGGTAAGCCCCTTGTAGTACAGGCTTCCTCCACTAGGTAAGTGTTCTAGGAACACCTCGGTATCAGTGTACTAGCTAGTGTTGTGAGAGACTGCGTTCAGCGTCAGTGAATTTTTCTTGGAGATTCTTTCAACACTCTTGATCATTTTCTGATGGGTAATTTATGAGCACACCTGTCCACACTACCCTTGAGTGTTCAACAGGTTTTGACCAAAAGTAGCATGACCCACCCCTATATCCCACCTCCCTATTCAGCTGATCTCACCCTGAGCTATTTTGTTATTGTTTCCCGGGATGAAAAAAGATCTCAGAGGGAAGCATTTTGCCAATTTGGAAGAGATGAAACAAAAAACAGAAGCACTGAAGGACACCCAAATCGAAAAGTCCAAAAACTATTTTGAGCAGGGGAAAAAGTATCTCAACCGGTGAATTGCATCAAATGGAGAGTGACATTTGAAGGTGACAAGTTTAAACGTGTAAGAATAAATACACAATTTTAAATAAATTCTGGGGTTTTTGGGGAATTCCCCTCATATTTTTAAAGCATCACTGACCTTAATTTATTGACATTATCAGAGGAAGGTCTCAGGGACACTCAGGGGAGGCAGAGTCCTGGGATAGGGCTTTGGGATGCAAAGTTCTTGTGTCCAGGGCTCCTGCCGTCCAGTGATAGTCTCTTTGCCCTCTGCTGCCCCCTGCAGCTCACTACTGTGTCCTGCATGTAGGACACAGGACGGGATTGTTCTAGTTCCGTCATTTTGATGTGTTTCCCTACTGCATGGTCTTTAGTGTGGGGATTGTGATTCCATTCCCGACAGCTCAGGGCACTGCCAGCTCTAGACCTGTCCTTCAGGTAGACACTGTGCATGAGGCCTGGCCACATTGGATGCTTCCTCAGCATATTCCCTGGGCCCAACATCACTAATGTGAACCCTGCCAGTCACCCCTCACACAGGTCCTGTGATGGAACTCACTCAAGGGAGGCACAGAGAGGCCGAGACCAAAAAGCCAGGTCACACAGACAGGAAGGGAGGATGGGGCTCCACCCCAAAGCGCACCCTCTGCTCCTGCGCTCTGCTGGGCAGATCCATCTGGTAAGAACGTCCCTTGTCCACAGGATACCACAACTTCATCCATGTCAATAATCCAGGAAAACATTTGCATGATCTCTGTGTCTATGATAACAAAAGCAAACTCAGAATGAAAGGTTGTGAGAGGGTAAACATGCACTGGCTCCAGAGGGTTCCAGAAGGCTCCAGGCGGCTCCAGGGGCCTCCCGGTGACCAGGGTTTTCGTTCATACACAGAGGTGCCAGCCCTTTCCGTGGAGAGTCTGGGACAGGGCACGAGACGGGTGTCCATACTTTGGAATCTTGCATCTTGATCAAGCTGAACACTGTGGAGTTCCCTCGTGTGGAGCAGAGAGCCCTGCCCAGTGACTGTGACACAGAGGCCAGAGAAACAGCAGCTGTTTTCTCTCAGAGAACCAGCCCCTGTGCTTGGATGCTGTTTAGGATGTTTCATTCTCCCAGGGACTTAGTGCTCAGCCTGTCACCATCAACCCTATGGCAAGAATCCAGTCCTTCAGGTCTGCAGGTGCAGACACCCCCGGTCCTTCCTGGGGTTGATGGTGAGGACCGGCTGGAGGGGATGCTGCTTGGATGGGGGACGGAAGGGCCTCTGAGCTGGCCCGAGCTGTTGGTGTCACTCTGTCTGGCTTCTCTGGTGCCTTCGCTTTGCCTTTCTTGAAGCTGCAGTCACACCCTGAGCCTGGTAAGAAATACAATCCCAGTGGAACCAAACACTATCACGCTGCCAAGTCTGGTCTCTGACTCTTAACTCCTCAACCTGTGCCCGGGGCTCTCTGGGGTGAGGTGGTTCAGGGACAGATAATTCTGAAGATGATCTTCAGGTAATCTCTAATGCTGTGGTTTCGAAAAACATTTTTAAGCTTCCAACTTATTTCTTTAAAGTTTAACTTGACTGGGTGTGGTAGCTCACACCTGTAATCCCAGCACTTTGGAAGGCCGAGGTGAGAAGACTGCCTGAACCCAGGGGTACCAGGGGTACGAGACCAGCCTGGGCAACGTGGCGAGACTTCATCTCTACAATAAATCAAAAAACCTAACTGGGTGTGGCAGCGCACACCTGTAATCCCAACTATTTGGGAGGCTGAGGTGGGAGAATCTCCTGAGTCCAGGAGGTCAAGGCTGCAAGAGCTGTGATTTTCACTGCACTCCAGCCTGGGTGACAGAGTGAGACGCCCAACTCAAAGTAAACAAATACATTAAATAAATAAATAAATATCACTTTAAAGTTAAACTTGCCGTCAAGGAAGCTCAGTAAAATGAACTAGCAAAAAGTTACTCAGGTTGTTTTTTAAAAAATGTATAATGTTAATTTTTGCTTTGGAGAGGATTGTGAGTGTGTAAAGGAGGGCTGAGAGCCTGCTTCCTCCCTGCCAGGCTCCCAGTCCTGGGGTGTTCAGTCCCCTCCCCAGGATCCAGAGGCCTTAGGTTTTCATACCTCTTGACTCTGGTGATGGGGATGTTGGGCCCTCCTAAACTGTGGTCACAGGGTAAGATGCCTTAGGGACCACTTGGCTGTGACCTTCACTTTTACAATTGAAGTCACTGAGATCCAGAAAGATGGCATGGTTGTCATAGAGATCATGGCTGACTCAGAGCTTATCTCCTATGGGAAGATAAGCCTCCCATGGATGTGAGGTAGGAATCTCAGGCTCAAGTGCTTGTGGAAAGCTATCAACACTCCTTCTTTGCATGTTCAGCACCTAACGAGGGGAGAGGTGGTGTCTGTCAGGCAGGGAGCTAATCAGGACAGATCAGAACTTTCAGATCATGTACCTGAGCATGTATCTCCGGGGCCGTGTGCATCTGTGAGGTCCAATACAGCCGGTGTGAGTTCAAATTACACAGAATCCAGAATCTAGTTCCTCAGTCACAATAACCACATTTCAGATGTTCAGTGTCCACATGGACCATTCTGGACAGCACTGTTGTGGCAGAGGTCTCCAGTGACCACACTGCTCCGAGCCATTGGCTCACATGCATGGCCCCCACACCAACCTCTCCTAGACACTTGCCCTCAAGGAACATGTGCTGATTCTTGGGCCCTGCTCGCACCTGCTGGATCAGACTCTCTGGGGTAGCCCGCCACTCTTCACAGCTCATCTGAGACTCTGATGCAGCTCAGATTTGAGGGCCACTGTCTCAGTCATTTGGGAAGCATGTTGCTAATTCAGTTTCATTTCTGTGGCCAGATCATTTAGTTTCGTTTCTTCCACTGTTTGTGACGGGAAAGGAAGGGGAGTGGTTCACACACCATATAAAAGTGAAGCAGAGAAAGGGAACAAGACAATTTGCCTGTCTCCATCCTGAACTGCGTAGGTAAGAGTGGGATCTGGTGTGGGGAGGGCTGCGTCATGTTTGGTGTGCAGCAGATGTGCCTTTAAACAAGACTTCCTGAGAGACGTGACATTTGCCTGGTAAACTTGTTTAGTGCCAGGAGGCAGGAACAAAAAGATAACTTTCTGATGCTGCCCAGTGAGTGATGCAGTAAAGTCCTGTATTGGCCCCAGTCCACAGCAGCCCTGTGCATAGAGCAGGGTTTCTGGAGGGGAAGCAGTTGGCCCCAGGACACAAGGTGGCCACATCCGGAATCCGGCTGAAGGTCTCATCTCGTAGCTCCAAGGGGTGGTTTGCAAGATAGCTTTGCTCATTGTCCCACAGAGTCTGGGGTTGGGTGGGGAGCTTTGTGCCCCAAAGTCTGGTCTCTGAGGGCTCCAAGTGCCCCTTCGCTTGCGGTATTTGTGATGCAATGACATGGTCTTGTCGATGTGCTTGGAAGCCAACTGTCTTGGGGTGGGGCAGGGGATAGCACCTGGTCTCTGCAATTTACCCTGAACTGCCTGCACTCCAGGGGCTGGTCTATTTCATAACTGATACTGAGCAGAAAGGAAACATGGTTTTACTGATGACAGCTTTTAGAAACTATTCTTTCTCATCATGTTTACGGTTTTGTCTCTAGTACTTTAAAAAAGAGCAGGGGCCCAAGCTGTCTTTCCTCTCCCTGTCTCCACCTTTCAATCTGTTCTGTTTTTGTCTCCCTGATACTACTTGTGACAGCTTTCTTTATCGAGGCTTGTGTGTGTTATCTTACTTCCACCCTAATAGGCAAGCTCCTCCCACAGATCTTTGTTTGCTTGACTCGTGAATTCCAGGAACGCAGAGTGCTCAAGACATACTTCTGAATGCATAATGAATAACAACTGGATCTTGACAAAAAGGGGAGGGGTGCAGTGCCTCACACCTGTAAGCAGGAGGATTGTTTGAGACCAGCATAGACAACAGAGTGAGACCCCATCTCTACCAAAAAAATGGAAAAATTAGCCAGGCATGGTGGCACACACCTATAGTTCCAGCTGCTTGGGAGACTGAGGCAAGAGGATCGCTTCAACTTAGGTATTGGAGGCTGCAGTGAGCCATGATTGTACCACTGCACTCCAGCCTACAAGACACAGTGAGACCCAATCTCTAAAAACCAAAACAACACAACAACAACAGAAACAGGAGATGAGTTATAAGGCTGTGTTCTGTGGTCAGGCACTCGTGACCCTGCACCATGCAAGTGATGCTGTAGCTGCAGCGAAGGGACATAGCAGAGTGGCCCCAGAGCCCAGGATGTGCGCAGGACAGGGCAGAGCTCCCAGGCTGTTTGCAGGCCAGCAATCGCAGGCATGCCCTGCAGGAGCTGCAGGGCACCTTAGCCTTCAGCAGGCTCCACCACATCCCTCACCGCCATGTCCCCCTTTCCAAGGAGCAGAGGTCACTTTATGCTGGTAGTCTTGACCAAGCCTCCAAACTCAGGGGGAATGTGAATGTTTGTCCTCTAATCTTGAGGCCGGGGAGCAATGCCAGGTGCAGGTAGGAGAGAGCACTGGAGATCCAACTCCCAGCCCTGGGCAGAGACCTCCGCGAAGCCTCCCACGTCCCTCCATGGTCCAGCATCCTATCTGCAGGTTGGGCAGGTCTCCCTGCCCTCCCTGCCTCACAGGCTGTCTTGAGAATTTGGAGAGATGATAGAAGTGAAAACCTTCCAGGAGCCAGAATGTTCTGCCCATGTGTGGGGTGTTGGTGTGTGTCAGGTATGAATTTGCCCTTACTGACCACCACTGCAGAGACCCCCTCACTCCAGCACTGGTCTCTTGGACTCTAACCCTGCACCTTCACCCACAGGACTCTTCCTCTCCAGTGACGTGCCTAGAGAGAGAGACTTCTCTTTGTAAAGGGCTTTGGAATTGTGAAGTTAAGGCTCCGAGCATGAGTAGGGAAATCATCTCCCCTTTGTGGTCTTTGTGCTTTTTCCAGCCCTCGATGGAGATAATTACAGTGGAGCTCCCTGGTGGAAGGCGGAAGGGTAGGACTGAGCACAGCATGGGTGGTCATATCCTTCCTCAAGGCATGGGCTGCCCAGGCATGGACAGCAGGATGGGGCTGCTTTCCCAACACACCAGGAGGCAGGGCTATGGGCTTATTGTCTTACTGTGCAACTTTCAGTCAATACCCACCTGTTAGGGGATAAACTGTGCCCCAGAATTCCCACGTTCAAGACCTAACCCCCAGAACCTCAGAATGTGATTTTATTGAAAATGGGGTCCTTGTAGATGTAATTAAGATGGAGTTGTAATAGAGAGGGTTGGGTCCTAATCCAATGGGACCATTAAAAGGGGAGATTTGGACACAGACACAGACACAGGGACAGCCTCACTCCTCCCCCTCCTCAGCCTAAACTCATTTCCATCATTCTCACTTGCCTCTCAACATGCACACCCCCTCACCCTGCCTCAGTGTCCACCAGTCCTCCCATGTTTACTCTTACAGTGGAGATTCTCAAACTTTCTCTGTTCATGTTCTCAATAATTCATTGATGGCGCCCCCTGCCCAAGAGAAATGCCTGACAGTTCTATTTATTAATTAAGTTAGTCCAAACAACTCAGTAACAGTGGACTGGGTGGGTTTGATAGAGGCCTCCATGTAGCCTGGGGTATTTTAAGGACCCCCATAAGTTTGCTGATGTACCCCTGGGTACTTCAACTCATAGTTTGAGAATCACTCTTACAGTCTGGATTAACACCCCTCTTTTTTTTTTACTTGCATTTCACTCAAGGGGCTTATCTATGGCCTAGGTAATCTCACCTAGTTAATTTGGGGGTGCTTTCAACAGAGGGGATCTGAGATCTCTGGCTCCTAAGATTCCAGTCAATACTTTTCAAATTCTCTCACTTCTCACTCTTTCAATTCATCTCAGATTAGATGAGTGTGGCCAGAAACAGCAGAGAGTCAAGTTTTGGGGGAGGCAGGGCTCAGGTTGCCCATACTGGTGTCTGTGGCCTGGGCAGGGAAAAAAACTCAGTTCCATGACTTGTCCTCTGGTCAGCCGTCACTGCAGTTCTGTCCTCACACTGGGAAGGAGAACAATGCAGAGCCCATTACAAGGACCACAGGTGATCGGGGGCACAGCCAGGGTCCCAGGGAATGATGCAGAACAGTCCTCTCCTTTCCCTTCAACTGTCAGTGGACCCAGGTTCTACCTTGCTTGGCATCAGGGAGTCTTCCCTAGTCTCCCTCCATCCTCCCATCATGGTGCCCTCTACCTCTCCACCCTTGGCCCTCCCTCAAGGGCACTTCTCTTTCCTTAGGGTTGCAGGCCTAGGCATCTGTAAGTGGCGTCCTGCCCTTGGCACCTCTGTGGAGTCTAGATTGGGAGGAGGCAGGCAGGGGTCCCTCTCGGATATTTTGGGTCCTGCCCATTGTGAGGGAGGAAGGGAATCCCCTCTCTGGGGCTACCTCAGTGATATTTGCACAAGATCAGCTCTCTTCCTCTTGTCCATAGGGGTTATCCCAGGCACCCTGGCCTGTTGTGCTCTCAGTCCCTGGTAACAGGTTTAATGTCACTCATTGGTCTGATTCTGGTGCCCTATCCTGCCACACGAGAAACCCAGATGTTGACATTTCTCAATACTGTACTTCCTGAGCCTCTGCAGCCTGACTCACTGTTGACATGACAATCCATTCCCCTGCCCAGGCACTTAGCTCCACCCCCCAGAAAAAAAGGGGAGGGTGAACTGAATCCCAAAGACTAACTCTTGCACACCCTGCCCTAAGTTGTTTAAAAAAAATACTACCACAAAACTATAGCACTAGAATGAAACCCGACAGTGTCAGGGGACAGAAGCCAAGGAGTACAGTTCCAACTGGTCATGAAATTAGGTTCTGAGTCCCCCACAGCCAAGGCTAAGAAAGGATAGGACAATGGTCACTCTCACTCTCAAACAAAAGGGGGCTTCTGGATTCCCTAGGAGAGCAAACTTTTCTGTCTTGGACTTCTGCAAGGTGATTTGTTGTGACTTTATGTTAAGGAGATTAAATAAATCCAACGATATATTCTTGAGAACAGTTTTATTTAAAATAATAATAATAATAAGGCTGGATATGGTGACACACCCGTAATCTCAGCACTTTGGGAGACTGAAGTGGAAATATCACATAAGCCCAGGAGTTCAAGACCAGCCTGGGCAACATAGTGAGACCCTGTCTCTACACAAAAATTTAAAAATTAGCTGGGTGTGGTGGTGTGCACCTGTAGTCCCAGCTACTCGGGAGGCTGAGGCAGAAGGATCACCTGAGCCCAGGAGGTCAAGGCTGCAGTGAGCCATGATTGTGCCATTGCACTCCAGCTTGGACAACAGAATGAGACCCAGACATAAAAAAAAAAAAAAAGATTAGATCTAAAGGGATGTGAAAACAAAGGATAACAGTGTAGGAAGTATATCTTTTCCCATACCTCTTGGCTGTGCTGGTTGAGTGCATTATGATAGCTGTAATTGTGGCATCCTGTGTGTGTCTTTGGGCATAAGGATGTTTATTGTATGGATCTTAAGGGAAATAGGTACTTGAATCACATGCTGAAAAACATATGATATAGGATTCAGTAAGAGAGTTCTCATGATTTGTGTTGTTCCTGGAGTTGGAAATGGGTACAAATCCAACAAGAGGACAGATTACTAAATGGACTGTTGCCTGGGTCATTCTTAGTGGTGGGTTAGGGGAAAATGTGTTTGGCCTAAAGGAGGTAGGAACAAAAAGTAAATTCATAGAACATGGTTCCAGGACTGAGATTTGATCCTGAAAGAGAGAGACAAATAGCCATCAGCATCATGTTTAAAAATACACACAAAGACATCCATTTGAACGTTACAATGAGTTTGATAATTGCCTTGTTGCATCACCTTGAGCAGAGACTGCCCACTTCTGGAGCTATCTGCTTCATCCACAGACCTTTGTCCTGCTTCTGGAGGCTTTGTGGCTACCCTGCCTGAGGTAGCTGCTGTGAGTACACCCACTGATCTAGATTTGTAGCCTGTTTTTACTATGATTCGTGAGCACTTGGGTCAACACCTCAGAGCCTGAAAGCCCTGCATTTTTCACGAAGGCCTGAGATAGTCCCTTCCAAAGAAGTTGAAGAAGTTTTAGCCTTGACGTGTCTCCCAGTAGACCCAGACTTCGGACTGGACAAGTTTAGGTGGCATTTCCTTCAAATGACATTTCCTTTTGGCACACGACTTAGTATGTGAGGTATGTTCTTGACAGTACACAACTCTGTACATAAAACAGGGCAGAACCAGGCCTTGTTGAAGTTACTCCTGATCACACAGAACAATTCATAATGATCTCATGGGAAGCCAGACTTTGTGAGCCTCAGAGCTGGTCTCATCAGCAGCCTGTTGCCCACTCAGAAGATCGTTGACCCAGGAGTTAAGGTATCATTTTCTACTTACTGGTAAAAGCCAAGGCTGCGTAGCCAGTAAAGCAAGTTCAAATCTCAAGCCTCAGGCAGATCAAGGGCTTTTTATCATCACACAGTATCTGACTGATTTGCTATTTTGTGTCCAATGGGATGATTCAGACAGTGAAATGTCTAGATAGAAGAAGGACCCTCCGGTACCCAATTTCCACAACCTCTCAACAAGAAAATAGATATTATCCATGTTGAAAATAAAAGGTCTAGCAAGAGGCAAACTTGTCCATGACTCTGAATCCTGTCTTACCCTTACAGACTTGCCTGGGTTATATTGTTTGCAGATGAGACATGACTCTACCACTTCTAGGGCCAATTCTGAAAATTTTCCTGACCAATATATATTGAGTGTAAAACTTAATGTGATTTTTTTCCCCCATAGTGTGAACAGTTATAGAGTAATTTAACTAGGAGGGATCATGGCACTAATGGGCAACTGTCCTGAGATTACCAGATTATATCTTGATTGCGAAGGTATTTTTGAGATTGCCAATATTATTTTCCAGACATTTGCATAGACTTTTGTGAATCAGTCATATATGGACCCAGTTTTCCTTCTGAAAATTTGGCAGATAGATATCAATTACTATTCTAGAATTACAGTAGTAATTTTTTTTTTAGCATGAAGTCCATGGAAACACAGACCTTGACTTCTAGGATGGTCTCTCAATTAGGGACTTCAATCTGAATATCTGATATCGCCTGCAGATGATCTCACCTCAAGAACCTTACCTTCCTTATAACTGCAAAGAGCCTTTCTCCAAAAAGACCATGTTTACAGATTCCAGGTGGACATAATTATCTTTGGAGGCAGATTCCATTCAACCTCTTTCATCCACTTTAGAGGTGAGGAGGATCCTGTAAGTCAGAACAGGAAAGGGTTCTGATTTATAGCCCCTCTGAGCCAGAGCCCCCAGCCTGGCTCTGAGTCCTGGCCCAGACCAGTTACCAGTTCTCCTGATGTCAGACTCGACCTACAAAACACAGAAAAGAAGTGAACACATAGATTTGTTGTAACAATTAAACGTGTGTGTCTTAGCACAGTGCTGGGAGAGGTCAGCATGAAATGCCCCCATCTAATCTCAATAGTGCTAAATTCATTTGAGCACAGGCCACAGCCTGAGACATGTGAGACTCAGATACCTGCTTCTCCCAAGGTCCCTGGCAGTTGGGCTTAGCCTGGTGTGAGACAGTGACTAGGTCTGGCTTCAAGCAGGCCCAAGAGTTGCTACTTGTTATCTCTCTATGCCTAATGGTTCTTCTACCAGGTCTTGAGCCATGGAAAACTGATGTCATAGATGCAGGGTCCATCAGATATGACAGAGAAACACTGAGATTCTCCCCGGGAAACGTGGAGTCCACTGCCCCTGTCCCCAAACCCTGGACCCCTAGAAACCTGACTTGTCCTCTGTGGTTGCAAAGAGTTCCTTCTGTGGACAGGAGGCCTGCGACGGCCCCTGGCCTCTGCATCTGTGTGTAGGGGAGGGTTGTAGGGTGGAGTGAGGAGGGGGCTGGGGTAGGACTTCTGGTGACATGTGGATCATTCTTCCATCTCATGTCTTTCCGGGGCTTGTCAGGAAGCTTGGAGGTGAGCACGGCAGAAAAAGCACCTGCCACTAGCACTGACCAGGAAATAGAAGATGTATAAGGCTCAGCATGCCTGGGGCTATGGGAAGCAAAACCCTGACCCTTCCCAGCACAATTCAAAAAAATTTTCCTGCCCACGACCATCACTCGGCAAAACACCAGGACAAAAGATGTCTCAACCAGACTGGCCGGACGAGGAGAAGGACACTGGTTTGCTTGCCGAAGAAGTCAGCTTTCTCGATTCGAACTTTCAGTCACCACCTGAAACCAGCAGCCAACCCTGGACAAAGGTAAGTCCTATGAAGGAATGTCCAGAAAGGGGGCATTCTGGAGCCAACTAGTCTACCCACTCCTCCTGCTGCTAGCACAGCTAGAGTCTCACAACTCTTCCAATCATGTCTCATGAGTACCAGGGACGTACATAGACCCTGCAGCAGCAATGAGCCTCTGAGACGTGAGTCTGGGGACTTCTGTGTCCTGGGGTCTCCTTCCTGAGGTCTCTGAGACATGGATCTCCTTCCTGAGATTCTAAGATGTGGATCTGGGGGCTTCTGCTCTGTGTCCTGGGGTCTCCTTCCTGGGGTCTCTGAGATATGGATGTGGGAATTTCTGTTCTGTGTGCTGTGTGCAGTGGTCTCCTTCCTGGGGTCTCTGAGTCATGGGTCTGGGGACTTCTTTTCTGTGTGTTGGGATCTCCTTCCTGGAGATTTTCTTCCAGTTACTCTTGCAGCCCTCACGACATCAGTCCACCCACTCCCACCATCACCATCATCACCCCAGGGCCCAGCATCCCTCTCCTCACTGACTGGGCACTCTTACCCCCTTGGAGCTCATTCCCTACTTAGTGCTCTCCCTGGAAGCATCCTTCTTCACTGGCAGCCAAATCTCCCTGCATCCGCAGAAACAAGGCCTCAATAGGAGCAGAAGGAAGGGTTCTCTCCAGAGTCACCTTTCCTTCCCCTCCTCCCCCTCCTATCTGCTGCCCAACATCCTAGCTACACAGATTCTGCCACTAATTCCCCATAATGGTGGGAACCTGTAAGGGGCCAAGGCAGTGGTGTGTGTTCTGCCTTCTCCAGGGATCTGAGAGCAGCCTGTTCTGCCAGTATGAGGAGAAGGTACGCCCCTGCATCGACCTCATCGACTCCCTGCGGACCCTGGGCGTAGAGCAGGACCTAGCCCTGCCGGCCATTGCTGTCATAGGAGACCAGAGCTCTGGCAAGAGTTCCGTGCTGGAGGCACTGTCGGGAGTCAGCTTGCCCAGAGGCAGTGGTAAGGGTGGGCTTGTTCGCTCCCCGTGGGTAGTGGTGGGGGCGTGGGGCGTCTGAATCCAGATTCCCATCTTTAAAGGGCCATTGCTGCCCTGTGTGGCTCAGGGTCCAGGGGCTTTGCTGTCTCTTCTAGTGATCTTTGTAAGAGTGTAGAATCTTATCTTCTTTGATTGGGTTAAATTGGTGACACATGAAGTCTTTTGAAAGAATTTTCTCAAAGTTTTGAAAAACTATCAGCCAGAATTATGGTGTAATAAGACACATGGGCATTGGCACTGGCATTCCATTGGCATTGGCCTTGAGAGGATTCCTTTGCCACTCCTTTGATGCTCAGCTTTTCCTCAAGACTCTCGCCACCTTCTCCCTGCACCCCCCAGTCCTAAGCATTTTTTTGGGGAGCACTGGGAAGAGTTAAATGTGCCTGGGAAGATCTCACTGTGTCACATTCCCTCTGCCCCTCTGCTCAGGGCTACCCACCAGGATGCTTGCAGGGCCTGGGGCAGACACCCAAGGCACTGACCCCAACTGCAGCAATACTGGAGAACCTGAGGAGGTACTGGAACCCTGGGATCAGCTTGTGTCACTCACAAGGCAGCTTGGTGGGGACAGTGGCTATGGCCAGCTGCTGGTAACCGCCAGAATCCAGGATGGCTGCTCCAGCTGCAAACACCTCCCGAGGACAGCAGTGCCTCCTGGAGTACTGTGCCCCTTTGCTCCTGTCCATTCCAGACCCATCTCACATAGTGCTGGGCCCCAGAAAGAACCAGAGTTTCAGACAAGGTCTCTGGGGACACCAAAGGAGGTCCTGGGAGCCAAGAGATGAGCTACATTTCATTTAAAGGACACTTAGGATGTTTGCGGACTCTCTCTCAGGCATCGTGACCAGGTGTCCACTGGTGCTGAAACTGAAGAAGCAGCGGCAGGAGCAGGTGTGGACTGGAAGGATCAGCTACCGGAACGTTGAACTGGAGCTGAAGTATCCCCTACAGGTGGAGAGGGAGATCCACAAAGGTGGGCCCTCGTGGTCAGTCTTGGTGGCTGCTCCCTGGTTCCTCCTCCTCCTCCTCACATCCATTGCCCCATGGGGTCCACTCAGCTTCCTGAAAACATGCAATCCCTGCATGGGGCTGCCCCCATGCTGTCACCTCCACCATCCCTCTAGGCCCTTCTCCAGGTCACCCCTCATGGAATCAGCCCTGCTGAAGGAAGACCCTCGCTGGCTTCTCTCAGTGGCCCACAGCCCACGTGGCTGGCTCATCCCATCCTTGCTCCCATCTCCCATCCATCTTTGGGCTGCCTCTGTTCCATGAGAAAACAAGCCCTCTCTCCCTTCTAGGCTCTTCCATGTGCTCATCCCACAGTTTCCCCTCCTCTTTACCTACCTGATCCTTCCTCGTTCTTTGGGTTTCAGTTTACCTGCTTCTCCTTTAGAAGTCTCTCCATAGGACCACCAGGCCTACCCTAGCTGTCATGATCATCACCAGCCTTCCTGAGGTGCCTCTAACCCTGGGGGCCTCATGGAGGTGACATTTCCACCCAGACTCCCCCAGACAGGGGCCCTGCCCACCCGCCATTCCTTGAGGCACAGCCGGCATGTGGCTGTTGATCAAGTTTCCCAGTGCTTATTCTTGGCAAGGACAAATTTGTAAAAAGGCTCAATTGCTCCTGGAGTCCATGGCCATGTGCCCCAGAGGGTCCCTTGGTGGTCTCCCCTCAAGTACATAGCCCTGCTGCCTCAGGCAATGTTGCCTCTCTTCCCTACCTGCAGGCTTCTCCCCTTTGCTGCTTCCACAACCCATCCTGCGGCTCAGCCAGGGCAGGCAAAAGTAACACTGAATGAACCAAGAATATCTGTAGGTATGAACTTAGCTCAAGGCAGGCTTTCTACATTTCTGAATAGCATACTCAGTGTCTGAGGAGGAGACATTTAGATGTCCCTTTTGGAGAATTTCATCTGCTTGTATTAAAGAGCTCTCCAGGGATTCCTTCCCAAATCAAGAAGTTCTGTCCCCAGTTTTAGTGTTTACCCCTCAATGCAGAAGCTGCTATAGACCCTCAATTGGCAAGTTTCCCAACTTCAAAAGTAAAAGTTCTGCACCCTGCTGTGCCCAGCACAGCTGCCATGGTGCCCTTGAAACATCTTGCATTATTTGTTGATGTCTATCTGGAGTGTCTCCAGCCATGGGTTCCATGGGGCAGACCCTGGAGAGCTATGTCTAGCAGAGTGCCACGAGGGAACATGCTTGGCGAAGGTATGGGATAAAAATGACTCATGAGCAAACCATGGCCAAGACATCTTCAGAATAGCATTTCAGAACCCCATTCTGAGATGTGTCAGTTGGGGAGTGTAAGTTGGTGCAACTACTTTGGAAAACTTTGGCAATCTCCACCAAAGCTGTTGGCAGGAGGCTACAGTTTCTCACCTTGTGGACTTCTCCATAGCTACTTGGTGTCCCTGTGACAAGAATGAGTCATGAGCAAACTATGACCAAGACATCTTTAGAATAGCATCTCAGAACCTCCTTCTGAGATGTGTAAGTTGGGGAGTGTAAGTTGGTGCAACCACTTTTGAAAACTGTTTGGCAATCTCCACCAAAGCTGTTGGCAGAAGGCTACAATTTCTCACCTTGTGGACTTCTCCATAGCTACTTGGTGTCCCTGTGACAAGGTGGCCCACTTCCCCTGGAGCCAGTCATCCAAAAGGAAGTAAGGAAGAAGCTGAGATTCTTTAGGAACTGGTCATATACTATATCTGTTTGTTTGAAACAAGTCCCTGTCTGTATCCATCCCACACTCAAGCTTCCATCTTTTGGGGGGAGAATGTTGGAGAAATTGTGGACATATTTTAAAACCACAACAGCACTCATTGGAAAATGTTGGAAAACATGAAGTAAGAGCAGAACCCATCCACAATCTCATGCCTAACATATTGAAATGTTTTTCCCTGGTCTTTTGGGGAGTATATGTACATGCTGCCTTCATATTAAACTGCCAACTCAGTGGCTTCTGAAATCATTCTGTAGAATTCTATGAAGTGTTAGGAGCCTGAGGCAGGAGGATTGCTTGAGACTAGGGGTTTGAGACCACCCTGGGCAACATAGCAAGACCCTGTCTCTATAAAAATAAACAAACAAACAAACAAATAAAAATTAGCTGGACATGGTGGCCATGCCTTCTGCAGTACTCAGAAGGCTAAGATAGGAGGATCACTTGAGCCCACGAGTTTGAAGCTGCAGTGAGCTATAATCGTGCCATTGCACTCTAGCCTGGGTGACAGAGTGAGACCACATCTCAAAAGTAATAATAATAAAATAAACACTAGGGATCTGAAGCTCCCAAACCCTGGAAATAAGTAGTTGCTTACTATCAAGTACAACTGCTTGCTCTCAGATGGGTCATTAATTCAGATTATGGGTTTCTCCTCTGTTGGCCTCCATAGCCCAAAACATCATGGCAGGGAAAGGCTCTGGCATCAGCCATGAGCTCATCAATCTGGAGGTCAGCTCCCCTGAGGTTCCGGACCTGACCATCATTGATCTTCCTGGCATCGCCAGGGTGGCAGTGGGCAATCAGCCCCAGAACATCGGAGATAAGGTAAGCCTTTCTAGGACTTGGGAGCAGGCCCAGTGGCAGTGGTGGGACTTCAGAGGTACCTACCTGCAGCCCTCAGGAGGCTGGTGTGCCTCCCTGAAACTTGACATTGAGGGATGTGGGAGGAGTCAGGGGCAGGACTGTCCAGGCAGGGGCCTCATGCTCAAGCTCTGACTTGGGTGTGGCAAGTCAAATCAAAACAAGACCAGTTGACTCAGGGGGACTGGTAGGCATGAGATAGTGCACACTCTGCCCACCATTGTCATGTAAGACTGTGAATCCAGTGTTACAAACTCTCTTGATATTCAAAAGAGAACAGAAATTTGGATTTTTACATGAATTCTGCCCATTTTAGTAACATTTTTAAAAATTCACATTACTTAAGTGAGTCGGATAATGGACTGTGATCTTGGTTGGGGGAGAAAAGGTCAGCTCGGTGGAGAGGGATAGTGACCGTAGCAACAGCAAGGACAAACTTAAACCAACAACAGTGCCACTGGACCTGTGACTTCTCTGCCATTGACCTTCCATTAAACCTAAGGTTGCCTGAGAACATAGACCTTGCTGGGATGCTTGAACCATGCATACTCCAAGAAAACTTGTGTGCACTCTCTGTTTGGGGTGAGCCAGTCCCAAGGCCAGCCCTGCTGAGTCTTCCAAGCCAGCTCACATGGAAACCAAGGAGACATGGTATATTCCAGGGACAGGGTATGCTGAGAGAAGATGAGACCTTCCTGTCCTAAGGTGGGGGTCACTTGCCTTGCCTTTTCCATTTTGTGGAAGACACTGCCAGTACTGGGAATTAAGGGCTGGCAGCCTCAAGAGCTCCTTGGTGTGATCTCCACTAGCTCTGATGTTTTGAGCAAAATATTGGATAGATAAATACATTCTTTCTTTTCCAACATCCAAATTAGCTCATTTTCCTTCCTGAGCTAAGGCACTAATTCCTTCAGCCATCAATTAGTTAGAATTTCCTAGAGAATGAGAAGGATCCTTAGGTGGAACTGGGCAGCTCCTGCCGCTCCATCTTTGCCTCCACTGGGGTCCATGTGATTTGACCAAAAACACTTTGAGCTCAGAAAATTTCATCAAGAGCAAGTTGGTTGAGATGGTAAAATATTGCTGGTATTTTCAGTATTGGGAAAATGTGTGAGCAGTGTCTCTAAGCCTTTCACTTGTGTTTCAGAATTCTCAAGGGGTGTGTCCCTCCACATCCCTTTCCTTCTAAGTTTTTGGCTCATTATCCTTGTCACACGCCCTATAGGTGGGTTAGTCACTAGCAGTGAGTGGTGACACAGTGTGTGTAGCAGGTGCACACTTACCAAACCTGGACCTGGTGATTAGAAATAATTCTATCTGATAAAGTTGCAGAGTGTGCCAACTTTAACAGTGGCAGTGCCAAACACTGCCAAATTAAGAAGAAAAAGCTTTTTTAAAAAAAAATTAGAAAGAAAAATATCCTACCCCAGTTTCCTTTCTTTGTCCAATTCCTGTTTAAATCATCGCAAAAGAAATGTGCTTTGTTATTGAAATTAATAAGCTAGAACACAAAGGATATACGTTATTTTGTGTCCATCCCTATTAACACTGAATATCTATTCCTGCAAGTAGTTTTCTATGTGTGTGTGTGTGTGTGTGTGTGTGTGTGTGTGTGTTTGTGTCTGTGTGCTCTAATATTTGGTAATCTGTCATAATTACTAAGCTAATTGCTTAATAACTCACTTCCAATCACTTTTGTTTGGCCATTTAGTTTGCTTCTATCTTCCTCCTACTAGAAACAACTGTAAAAATGAATCAGGGGCAATAAAAAAAAGAATAGGAGATAAAAGGAACTTCCGGGGAAAAAAGAAGCTAAAAAAGACTTTATATGATAAATGTGATAAAATGCCCTTGTTATTCACCAAAATTCCCTAAAAACAAATGACTAGTAACTACTTATTTTAAGTCAAATAGTCCTCTCAACTGACTTCTTGACCAACTTCTTTTTAACTTTTTTTACTTTGCTAGTTTTGACAAAATTACAGGCATACCTCAGAGATGTTTCTGATTTAGTTCCAGCCTATCTCAATAAAGCAAGTCACATGAATTTTTTGGTTTCCTGGTACATATAAAAGTTATGTCACACTATACAATAGACTATTAAGTGTGCAATAGGATTAGGACTGAAAAAAATATATACATAACTAAATTTAAAATACTTTGTGAAAAATGCTAACAATCATCTGAGCCTTCAATAAGTCCTAATCTTTTTGCTGGTGGGAGGTTTTGATGGCTGCTGACTGATCAGGGTGGTGGTGGCTGTGGCAATTTCTTAAAATAGAACAACAATGAAGTTTGCCACATCAATTGACTCCTCCTTTCATGAAAGATTTCTCTGTAGTATGTGAGACTGCTTAATAGCACTTATCCCTCAGTACAACTGATTTCAAAAATTAGAGTCGGTCCTTTCAAAACCTGTTGTTCCTTTATCAACTAAGTTTACCTAATATTCTAAATCTTTGGCTGTCATTTCAACAGTGTTCATAGCATCTTCACCAGGAGTAGGTTCAATCTCAAGAAACCATTTGCTTTGCCAGCTCATAGACAACTTCTCATTTGTTCAAGTTTTCTCATGAGACTGCAGCAATTCAGTCACATCTTCAGGCTCACTTTCTAATTCTAGTTCTCTTGCTGTTTCCAGCCCTTCTTGGTTACTTCCTCCACTATAGTCTTAAACCCCTCAAAGTCACCCATGAAGGTGGCAATCACCTTCCACACTTCAGTCAGTATTGATATTTTGATCTCTTCCCATGAACCACACATGCTCTTAATGACATCTAGAATGGCGAATCTTTTCCAGAAAGTTTTCAATTTATTTTGCCCAGATCAATCAGAAGAATCAGCAGCTATAGTCTTACAAAATGTATATCTTAAATCATAAGACTTGAAAGTTGACAGAATAGATGCTGTGTTAGCAGGTTTGAAAACAGCATTCATCTCCTTGTACATCCCCATCAGAGTTCTTGGGTGTCCAGCTGTATTGTCAATGAGCAGTAACATTATGAAAGGAATCTTCTTTTCTGAGCAGCAGGTAAACCGTGCTGTAAGCAGAACTGCTGTCATCCAGGCTTTGTTGTTCCATTTCGAGAGCAAAGACAGAATAGATTTAGCATAACCCTTAGGGGCTCTAGGAATTTTGGAGATACCATCCAAGAGTAGACCCTGGAACTGTGGGGTCTACACACTTGCAAACGTCAGTGGACAGCCACACAGATGCACCAGTGGGCATGAGCACGAGCAAGAAGACAACTTATTAACTTCAGGACAGTTAGCACGACAGCCTGCTCATCAAGGCTGCTTGTAATTTCACCCAGTTACATCTTCTCATGGCTGCCTTGGATCTGTTTATATTTGTCAATTGTATTTGACTCCAGCACTTCATTTCTTATATGTTGCTAGTTTGTGCTACCGGGATGAAGATTTCTATTTTTTAATGGTGCAATATTATCTTCTGTGTGCAATTTAAAATAATTATATGAGACAGTGTCAGAATACACCTATTTGTGAACTGTGTCAAAACATAAGGAAATACATCCCAAGGCGCTAGCCTTTTCCATGTTTGTTTGCTTGTATTTTCTGTGGGGAAAAATAATATTAAAAATTAGTATTTTAAGGCTTATGTTGTTTACATCTCTATTTTTGCTTACACATTCTAAGACATTTTATTGAATTTCTCTAATTTGAATGAGCCAGACCCGTTTCAAGAACAAGTTTACCTAAAATGTTATTAATATTAAGGACAGACATGTGTGGGCATATTATCGATCTCAGACAGTCGAGGACCTAACCGCTAGGAAAAATGTATCCTGTGCTCTTGATACTTGGTACTTCATTCTGGACTATGCATGGGGACACTGCGGCAAATAATACATCACTGATGGCCACAAGGGCATCTCTGGGCTTCTGGAGCAGACGCGGCACGTACACATGACTCTAATAGAAGGCAGAATTTCTGAGGCAGAATTGGGAAAGATCTGGAGAGGAAGGAGGGTCGCACCTGGCAGCCAGAATTAGAGGGTCTTCAGGAAAGAAGAAATGCCAGCGTTGGACTTGAAGGACAAGTGGGAAGTCAACAGACAGCAGGGCAGGGCTGCTGGGGTAGGCATGCCAGAGGAAGGGGACAGAATAGGTGAAGCCGGAGGTCACACATTGGGACAATGTTGCTTTTGTACTATTGTGCCAGTCTGTATGACTGTATTGTTGATGATCAGAGAGAGGTAAGATGAGTGCTCTTTCTTTGTGATTCTTTGGCATTAGATCAAGGAACTCATCATGAAGTACATCAAGAAGCAACAGACGATCAACCTGGTGGTAGTTCCCTGTAATGTGGACATTGCCACCACAGAGGCACTGAGAATGGCTCAGGAGGTGGACCCCGAGGGAGACAGGACCATAGGTAAGAAAAAAGAGCCATGCTTCTAGTGAACGGAAGGGAGGTAGAAATGCCTCGTCCCTTTGGAAGGGCCTGAAATATAGTGCTTTTGGAGGGGCCCTGCATTCTGTGCTGAACACAAAAGCTGTTGCACTTATTCATTGGGGATGACTTTTTGATGGCAAATGTAGCTCATATCATTGGCCCAGTAGATCTGTTTTAATACTAACATATCTATAGCAATTTAATACCACTACTTAATAATAGTCAGTTTTCTGGTCCTTTCATTTGCCACAAACTTAGATAACCAAAAGTTATCAATAAATGTTAGCTATTATTATTATTATGAATTCAGTCAATTGCTACAGTATAAGGTATACACAATTAGATTTTAGTAGAACTCAAAGCAATATGAGAACAGCAATGCCAATTTTCTGTGCATTCTAGGTCAAGTACAGAAATGGAGAAAAACATGCTAGTTTAAAATGGGAAAGGAACTACACCCATGGTCACAGCAGTGTTACTCACAGCAGCCAGAGGTGGGAGCAACCCACGTGTCTGTCCATGGGTTAACGGGTAATCAAAATGTGTCATATACATAAAATAGTATATGATTTAGCCTTAAAAGTGAAGGAGATTCTGAAACATGTTACAACATGAAGGAACCTCAAGGACATTATTCTAAGTGAAATATCAGTAAGAAAAGAACAAATACAGTGTGATTTCACTTTTGTGAGGTCCTTAGAGTGGTCAGATTCATAGAGAGAGGAAGTAGGATAATGGATGCCAGGGGCTGAGGGAGGGGAAAACAGAGAAATTGTTTGATGGGGCAAAGTTTCTGTTTGGGGAAATGACAAAGTTCTGGAATAGGATGGTGGGGATGGTTGTACAACAGCGTGAATGTACTTAATGTCACTGACCTGTGAACTTAAACATGCTTAAAATAATAAATTTTATATTGTGTATATTTTGTCATAATGCTTAATAGTAAATACTTCTTAAAGAAACAAGGTTACTGAAGGCAGAGTGAGGGGAAACTCCATATTTATATTAGTTGACTTATTCCCTTGTAGAAATAAATTATGTGTATTTCACTACCATTATTTTTATAAAGGAAATTGAACAACTCTCTATACATTACTTCCAAAGGATGAAAATAGAGCCAGTTAGATAATAGAGGTTTCTAGAATATCAAGTTTCAAAAAGAACAGTGAGTCAATATTTACAGGCTCCCCACCCAGCATTGGTAAATGCACATTGTCTACTCAGTCAGCTCCAGCTGGGTTTCTGTCCCCACATTAGACAAGGACTGCTCTTGTCAAGGTCACCAACACGTACAGTCACTTCTCTGTCCTTGCCT
>NW_007253381.1:0-857 GCF_000164805.1 Carlito syrichta
TTGCATAGAGAGATAACTTGACTCCTCTTTCTATTTGAATACTCTGATTGCTCCCCTTCTCTGATTGCTTTAGCAGGACTTCAATACTATGTTGAACAGGAGGGGAGAGAATGGGCATCCCTGTCTAGTTCCAGTTTTCAGGGGAATTGGTTCCAATTTTTGTCCATTTAGGAGTATGCTGGCTGTGGGTTTCTCGTAGATGGCTTTTACTATTTTGAGGTATGTTCCCCGTATGCCTAGATGTTCAAGGGTTTTTATCAAGAAGGGGTGCTAGATTTTATCAAAAGCTTTTTCTGCATCTAGTGATATGATCATGTGGTTTTTGTTTTGACATCTGTTGATGTATTTAATTACATTTATGGTTTCACGAATGTTGAACAAGCCTTGCATGCCAGGAATGAAGCCTACTTGGTCATGGTGGATGATTTTTGAGATGTATTGCTGAATCCGGTTTGCTAGGATCTTGTTGAGAATTTTAGCATCTATGTTCATCAAAGATATTGGCCTGTAGTTCTCTTTCTTTGTTGGATCTTTACCTGGCTTGGGTATCAATGTGATGTTGGCTTCGTAAAATGATTAGGGGAGAGTTCCATCTTTTTCAATCGCCTGGAATACCTTCAGTAGGATTGGTATCAGCTCCTCCTTAAATGTCTTGTAGAATTCTGCTGGAAAGCCATCTGGACCAGGGCTTTTTTTTGTAGGAAGTTTTCTTATTACGTGGTCGATTTCCTTGATTGTTATTGGTCTATTTAGGGTCTCAATTTCTTCTTGTTCCAACCTAGGTAGGTTGTGTGATGTCAGAAAGTCCTCCATTTCCTTCTGGTTTTCAAGTTTGTTTCCATACAAGTGTACGAAGT
>NW_007253381.1:1926-33129 GCF_000164805.1 Carlito syrichta
TTTTTGATTTTAATAGCTGAAGGGTATTGTCTGAAATTAAGATCGCTACTCCTCCTTTCTTTTGTATTCCGTTCGCCTGAAAGTTTGTTTCCCATCCTCTTACTTTGAGTCTGTGGGTGTCCTTTCTAGTGAGGTGAGTCTCTTGAAGGCAGTATATTGTTGCCTGGTGATATTTTATCCATTTTGTCATTCTATGTCTTTTCAGTGGTGCGTTTAGTCCATTCACATTCAGACTAATAATTGAAATGCAAGAGTTGATCCCTGTCATAAGGTTCTTACAGAGTTGATCCTGTTTATTTGTTGTCTTTCTTTGGGTTTTGGAGTTGGTTCATGTATGTTTTTAATCTTTTGCCTGTACTCTTGTGAAGAATGCTGTTGTTCTTTTTTCTTTTTCTTCTGTGTTCAGTACTTTCTTAAGTGTTTCTTGTAGTGGTGGTCTGGTGGTAGCGTAGGTTCTTAGGGATTGGATGTCTGGAAAAGATTTCAATTCTCCATCACTAATGAAGCTTAGTTTGGCTGAGTAGGTTATCTTGGTGAAATTGTTATCTTTTAGAACTTTGAAGATAGGGCTTCAGGCTCTTCTGGCCTGAAGGGTTTCTGTGGATAAATCTGCTGCTATACTAATTGGTTTTCCCTGGTAGGTAGTCTGGCTTTTCTCTTGCTCCCTTTAGGATTTTTCCTTTCATAGCTACTTTGTTTAGGCGAATTATTATGTGTCTGGGAGTTGGTCTTCTCGTTTGTTGTCTTGCAGGGGTTCTCTGAATCTCTTGTGTTTGAATTTTTTCATCCTTAATGAGATGAGGGAAGTTTTCTTGAATGATTTCATGAAATGTTTGCTCCAGCGTGGCTTCTGTTTCTCTTTCTGCCTCAGGAAGCCCAATTATTCTTAGGATTGGTCTCTTGAAGTGATCATTCATCTCTTGCAGGTTTTGTTCTGTCTTTTTGAGCTTCTTTTCTATGCTTTTGACAGTTTGGGTTAGTTCTGTATTTTGGTCTTCGAGCTCTGAGATTCTTTCTTCGGCTTGGCTGATTCTGCTTTCCATGCTTATTAGTCTGTTGTTCACTTGCATCACAGTATTCTTTACTGCTGTCATTCTGACAACAGCTCCTTCCTATTTTCTTCTTGCCTCTCCTCATTTTTTTTAATTCTCTCCATTAATGTCTTGATGTCTGGGTTTGTTGCATGTAACCAGTCATTCTGGGGACTTCTCATTGTCTTTGTTCCAGAATCTGTTTTCTCAGTGTCTGATTTCCCAGGGGTCTGTGTAGGACCTATATTCTTCTTTTGGTTTTTCTTCATTTGTGTGGTTTTTTCCCCCCTCTCTACTTTTTCCTTCCCTCCACGTCACCGTCTTCTTTAAGTCTGTTATTCAGGGGTAAAGGGATTGGTTTTACTTCTGTTTGTTCAATCTCCTATTCTTTATGTATGTCCTCTTACTTTGTTCAATTCTGAAGTTGCACTGTAGGTTGGAGGTGGTCCTTTTTGCAGTTTTGAAATGTATTTAAGGGGAGAGCTGTGATTCAAAACCTGTCTGCAGGTCCTGGTATTCGCTGATAGGCGTGTGGATAATGTGGAACCCATTTCCCACTGTCCTGGAATCTGTCCGTGCAGTGGGGCTGTAGGTTTACTCCCTGAAATAAAAAATGTGGTTAGCAGAGGGGAGAGAATGGAGCAGATAGTGGGTTGAAGATGGGAGTGGAGAGATAGAAGAGTAAGGGGGGAAACAGATGAGTGTGCCAACAAATAGAGAGGCCTATACTGAAACAGATAAAAACAATAGACCACAGCTACAGTCAAGCCAACTCTCATACAAACAAAAATAAAACATATAGTGATGCTAATTTACAAGCTAACCAACCACCTTGTTAGTGTGCTGTTTCTCTATACAAAGATATGGTTTACAGAGAGAAGAAAAGAGAAGAAAAGGAAAAAAGAAAAAAGGGAACAATACAGTAGTAATAGAATTAAGTCATTAGACTGATAGAATCAATGAAGCCCACTCTGAGACCTTTCGTTTAAGTTCAATATCCTTTCAGGTCTGATTTCTAGTTTTCTTTCCAAGCTGGTAAATTAGTTTGCAGTTAAAGTCAGTTGCCCCTGGTCTGCTGTGAAGGACAGTTCAGATTAACCTTCCTTCAGCAGTTTGGTCTATGTCTTTATCAAGCTTGTTTCTCCCGTTTCGGTGTTGTTACCTTGAATCGCCAGCAGGTGGTGCCATCTCATCTGCTCGCCCCAGAGGGGGTGGTGCCGGACAGGAACAAGATGGCTGCCTGCCTCCTAGCAGGCAACAGGAGCCCCACGCCGGGCGGGCAGGACAGTCTCGGACGCAGGATAGGTGGCAGCAATCCCAGCAGATCTTCCCTGAAGCTGTTCATTGTGGATCTCCTCGGGCCGCGTGGTACAATTTGCTACCCCTCCCAGAGGCCGCGCGGTGGCGGTGGTGGCACCGGCGACGGCAGCGGCAGTGGCAGTGGGGGGAGGGGCGGCGGCGGGACCGTTTAGAATGCAGTCAAAACTGTCCAGTTGTTCTGATGGCAGCGGCCGAGCTCTGTCTGTAGAGCAGGCTACGATGCTGGGGTCCCCAGCCCCCCGGGGCGAGAGTCAGAGACCCACTGCAGATCTCCCTTGCAGAGGGCTTCAGACGCCGGGTTACCCTGTCGCCATCTTGCCGCGTCCCCCGAAATCACGTCTACTGTTATTCTAACACTTCTCAGAACGTCTCAGAAGTTGATCGGAGTAGTCCAAAATATGAAATGTAAGATTTAACAGCACCATTAACTTGTAAGAAATGCAAAATGTATTTATTGCATTTTATCAACTTTGCTCATAATTTAACCATATAATAAAAAGCAGATTAAAGGCAATATGTGCTCATGTGACTGAAATATTTTCTAAGAGTACTTAGCACAATAGATTATAAATCTTGCCTACAAAAATGTTTTTTTAAAAGAGGTAAGGTTTCACTGTGTTGTCCATGCTGGTCTCAAAGTCCTGGGCTCAAGTGAGTCTCCTTCCTTCCAAGGAGCTGGGACTAAAAGGTACACTATTGCACTTGACAATTTTTTAATGTAATATTTATCTATGTTTGAGAATAAAATTTTGTGTAGTGATATTTTTCTGAGCTTATGATAAAACTAAATTGAGAGTCATGTGATTTGTCAAACTGGAACATTACAATAATCCTTATTACAAATCAGAGGAAAATGCTCAAATCCAACCATTATTCTTCTACCCTACAAAGACTTCCCGTTTCACTCAGACTGAGAAATCTCTACACTAACCTACAAAGTCTAGACTAGTGGCAATGCCCCCTGCAGGTTACCTCTCCGATCTTATTTCTCACTATTCTCTCTCCCTCACTCAGTTCATTTGAGCCACACTAGCCTTCTTACTATTCCTTAAACATACCAGGGACATTTTGCTCTAGGGTCTTTGTATTAGTTACAACTTCTGCCTATAATGTTCATTATTCAGATAGCCATATAGTCTTTTCTCAGTATTCATAGGCCACCTTCTCAGTGGGGCCTATCTTGATCATCTTATTTAAAAATCAAAACCTGCATACCACCCCACTCCCCAATACCTTAACTCCCTCACCATGCTATACTGTTTTTTTTTTTACAATCTATTTATTTTTAGATCAATTTAAAGTTCACAGCAAAATTGAGAGAAAAATATAAAAATTATACATATGGCCCTTGCTACCACACATTATCAACATCCTTCACCAGAGTTGTGCATTTGTTACATTGTAGTACATTAGTGAACCTATACTGACATATCAGCCAGTATCTGTAGTTTGCATTAGGATTCATTCTTGATGTTGTACATTCTATGGGTTTGGACAGATTACAGTATCATACACAGTATTTTCACTGCCCTAAAAATCATCTGTGCTCTCTCTGTTCACTGCCCCACCCCCACCGCTACCAAACCCTGGCAACAACAGTTTTTTTGTTTGTTTCTGTCTTCATGGTTTTGCCTTTTCCAGAATGTCATAAATTTGGAATTATACAGTATGGAATCTTTTCAGGTGGCATCTTTCAATTAGTAATGTGCATTTAATGTTTTTCCATGTCATTTTTGTTTTAATATGCAGGCTTTTTTCTAACTGGTCTCCATGTTCTTTCATGGCTTGATGGGATTTTTTTTTTTAAAGCACTGAATAATATTCCATTGTTTGGATATACTACAGTTTACTTATCACCTAAAGGACATTTTGGATGCTTCCAAGTTTTGACAATTATGAATAAAGCCACTATAAGCTTGTGCAGACTTTTGTGTGGACATAAGTTTTCAACTCTTTTGAGGAAATATCAAGGAACGTGATTACTGGAATGTATGGTAAGAGTGTGCTTAATTTTGCAAGAAACTATCAAACTGTCTTCCAAAGTGACTGTATAGTTTTGCCAGCAATGAATGAGAGTTCCTCTTGCTCCAGAATCTCATGAGATTCTGTTGTCATTGTCTTGGATTTTAGCCATTCTAATAGGTATGTCGTGGTTTCTTGTTGTTGTTTTAGTTTGCATTTCCCTAATGACTTGCAATGTGGAGTATGTTTTCATGTGTTTATTTGCCATCTGTGTATAGTCTTTGGTGAGGTTCCTGTTAAAGTCTTTGGCCCATTTTTTAAATGGCTTGTTTGTTTTGTCATTCACTTTCAAGATTTTTAAAATTTATTTTCAGTAAGTCTCTTTATCAGATGTGTCTTTTGCAAATATTTTATTCCAGTCTAGAGTTTGTGTTTTCAATCTCTTGACATTTTTCTTTCATGGGCCAGAAATATTTAATTTTAATGAAGTCTAGCCTGTCATTTATTTCTTTCATCACTGTACCCAAGGCCATCTAGGTTTTCTTCTCTGCTCTACTTTTTCTTTTTTAATAGTATATATCACTTTCTAACAAGCTATATAATGTTCTATTTTTTAAGAACATAATGTGGGAAATAAAACTTATGAAAAGATGTTTAAAGATAATGTGTGGGCACAACTAATGTATGTGCCGTACAGTAAGAAAAAAAAAAAAAAAAAACAGACCTGAAGAAAGCTATTAATCTTCATATGGAAGGGCTGAGCAAGTATTAAGCAAAATGAATAAATAAAGTACTTGTATCCAAATATATTCCCTTGAAATTTTAGCCCACCAAAGATAAAGAAGAAAATTCAAAGAGATCCCAAAGAGAGGGAAAAAAAGACTTTACCAATAGAAGAACATGAATCAAACTGATATTTATTTCTCATCAGCAACCCTGAATTCTAGGACACATTGGAGTAAAAAGCCTTAGGGTTCTGGAGGAGAATGATTTTGAAACTGAAAGTTTTAGTCAAACTATCCATTTAATGTGAAAGCAAACAAAGATAATTTAGTTATTCAAGAATTCTGAAAGTGTGTCTCCATTATGCTTTTTCTTGGAAGAGCCCGGAGGATATACTCCAATTAAATAAGGGAAAAATCTACTAAAAATGAAGAGATGAGAGCCAAGAAACAGAAAAATCTAACCCAGGATTGTGATGGGAAAGTGAAATACCTGAAATACTTAAGTGACAGTTTTGCAGCCGTGCAAAAAAGCAACTGATTCAATTTGGAACCCAAAATCTAACAGACAAGTAACACTCCTACAATTTACAGCTAAGGGGAACTACTACTTTTATAGTTCTGAACCCCAAAGGACCAAAAACACTCCTGAAAGGATTAAAAAGTATTCATTATCAACCTGTTTTCTGTTTAATCCATGTTTTTGACTAATGAGCTTATTAGGAACCCATACTCTCTCTTCTTAATTGTATCAATTTTTGTTTGGCACATTTCACAAAAAATAAATGAGAAAAATATGTATAAAAGGCACAAGTCTCAAATTATATTACATAAATGATTGACTTGTATGTTCTTACAAATACTTTTACATTTGAAGAAGTTCATTAATAGAATGTAGACAGACCAAGTGAGGGTTTTCTAGTAAAATGAAGTCTCAGGCCCTGCAGAGACACTCTGATCCAACCCTTCTCTAAGTGTTAGTTAGCAGAGCTGTTGCTCTTTTTTTCTGAGCACTCCTAAGGCTCCAAGTCACCTGTTCTCTGCTCTGCCAACCATTTGTTTAAAGGAACTCTTCACGAAAGGAACTCTGAGACCCTTTTAAAATCAGCACTCTTTAAACTTATAGAGAAATTATCCAATTGGGTATGTTTTTAGAACTTATGCTATTTTTTATAGGTAGTTCATAACTCAGTCTGTGTGTAAATTATTTACAGATGAATGCATTTCCTGCCAGATTGTCTTATTTTAAATGCATCATTACTGGACACTTCAATAGCTTCTCCGTTGGAACACTGAATTTTACTTTATTTTAAATGTATTTACATAAGCAGTCTATGTCATTCGTGATTCTCTTGTTTTACTGTATCAAAATAATAATTGTACCCATCTTCAAAGCCATATACATTAAATTATTGCTATCATGAGAATTTATTTGTGAACTATGGGTAATTTTTCCTGTCTATGTGACCTTGTGTTAATAATTATTATTAAATTGAAATTGTTTTCCTTTCGGTGCTCTTCATTTTGGGGGGAGTTTAAAGGCAGTCTTTAAAATGTCCGATTTCAGAGTTTGTTAATTAGAAAAGCTGCCCTAGTTGATTGGCGTAGCTGTCCAGTGGCATTCTCTGTCTTTCCCTGATATTATTTCTATGAGGAATCTCCTTATATTACTCTGATGCTGTAGAGAATTTGTCTACCTTCCTTGGTAAGTTGCCTCTACTGATACCTGGCTTCTGTAGCAGATGTCCATTCAGACCCCAGTCTTTCCAACTACAATACCAGTGAAAATTTTAGCCTCTTTTTACTTCCTTTCTCACTTTTCCTTTTCTCACAAATTCTGCATCACTGATTAAAAGCATCACTGATTAAAAACATCACTGGTTAAAATCTTCCTATTTTTATTGCTCTTCACTTCTATTAATACAAAACCTCACTTTTCTGGTTACCAAGAATTCTTTCTAAAACCCTTAATGCCCTAAACATTTTGAGGGTTTGATTTTGTATGCATGTCCTTCAAATGACTTCCCATCTGAAAACAATAACCCCAATCGTAACAATGACTTTAATAAACTGTCTGGCTACTGCCTCTCTTACCTCCTCATCTGCTAATCACCCTCTTGCTTACTGTGTTTCAGTCATACTGTCCCCTTGTTGTTCTTGAAGACACCAAGCATCCTTTCTCCCTCAGGGACTTTGCCTTGCTGCTTCCTTTGTCTGGAACATTCTGCTTCTAGAGAAAGTCACGGTTTATCCCCCAACATTTTGTAGATCTTTACTCAAATGTTACCTTTTCAGTGAGACCTTCCCTGATCACCTTAGAAATATTAGTTCCCCAGACGCCCAGCATATCCTATACCTTGTAGCTTCAGACAAACTATGTATTTTATTAGACAGGCTAGAAATTTAACTTGTTTGTTTATTGTCAGTGAACCTCAACTAGAATGCATTCTTCTTTGCATTCTTTAATTTCATGAACTGTTATATAGTGGTGCCCCCTCATCTGTGGGGGAATATGATCCAATACCCCCAATGGATGTCTGATACCATGGGTAGTACTGAATCGTATATATGCTATTTTTTTCCATACATACATACCTGAAATAAAGTTTAATTTATAAATTAAGCAAGTAAGAGATTAACAATAATAAAATAGAACAATTATAACAGTATACTATAATAAAAGTTATGTGAATGTGATTTTTTTTCTCTTTCAAAATATCTTCATTGTACTGTACTCAGCTGTTTTTGGACTACAGTTGACCATGGGTATCTGAAATCATAAAAGATAAACTGGATAAATGGGGACTGCTGTATTCTAAACACTTAGAGTAGTGCCTGCCCCATCATAAGCATTCAACAAATAGTTGCTTAATTAATTTTATAAATGAATTAATAGTATAAATGCTGCAACGCTCCATATTTTATACAAATACACTATTTAGCTAGAATTGATCAATCCCTTTAAGGTAAGAGTATGAAATTACAATCAGATTGCCTAGGTTCAAATGCTATTTGTGTAACTTCGCACATGAACTTAACTTTTCTTTATCTTATCCTGTATCTCATAGGTGATTGAAAATTAAATGGGTTAACATGTAAAGCAAATTAAAACACGTGGCACATAGAATTCCTCTGTAATGTTACATCTAAGGGAATATTCGACATCATCAAGTTTTCTTGTATTATATTTTTCAGTTTATTAAGCCTTGTTATTTCTGAACATTTATGACAAGATTCTTTTGAGGTGAAGCGTATTGGTACTACCACCATGGATTGAATTTGTCCTAACTCTTTTGTTTTTAATCATGATTTTCATATTTCAATATTAAAGACTTTCTTTAGGACAGTGATATTTTATATATCTACAGTGCTATACCCATTTCTGGGCTCCACTTGAAACATCTGAGTCCTTCATTTGTCATCAAAGCTGCTTTGGTTCAACCTTGTAAGCCAATGGATAAATCATAAAAGGCATCTTACTTGCTGCTGGTACCACCACCAGCAAACATATGCAAATGTTACTTGTACTTCTGAAATAGACTGTATACAATCCATACATGCTATTTAGTGTCAGAAGTAGGGTTTCTGTCCTTCGAATGTGGCAATACAATCTGAGACTCTCTCTCGCTTCCATATAATATTCAGCTGTGTGAAGTGTCTCTTCAGTTTGGTGTAGTTGACTACAACTGATTTAGGTGACCTCTTTGCCATAGAGGGAGTATGAAGTAATGTGGTTCAGAAGTAGTTGTTGCATACATAATTTAAGTTGTTCCTTAGATACAACTTGATTTTTGTTCTTTGTTTAAAACATTATGTTATATCCTCTTAATCTGTTGTTTTCTTTCTAATTGATTTCTTTGAAGACTAAATTGCCAATGACAGTTATATAAAAGTTAAAATAAATCACACATCTGCTAATGATGATTTTCTTTGAAAAAATGAGAGCATTGTAGCTATCTAATCAAAATATTTGATCTTTCCCTTTAGTCTGTGGAAATCTAAAATGTCAGATGAAATTTATCTCATTGTTTAAGAAAGAAATAACTTTGTCTTCAGACTAAAACTGCTAAAGTTAGCCATTAGTCTCCATATATTTTAGTGAAGTATAACATACATACAGCTCCATAAATTATCACAAAATGAATACACCCATATAACCCCCTATCATTGAAGAAATAAAATATTACTTGCATTCCCCAGAAACCCTCTTACTGACTCCTAGCCACCAGGCTTTTCTGCTTTCCAGAGTTAACTGTTCTCTTAACTGTTTTAATATGATAGATTAATTTTGCCTTTTTAATACACTTTGTATAAATTGAATCAGTCAGAATGTACTTTTGTCTCTTGGTTCTTTTGCTCATCATTACAAAGTGAGGTTCCTCCATATTTTTTGTTGCAGTATTTTCTGTTCCTAGCAATAAGGATTGTATGACCGTACCACAATGTATTTAACCATTGTTTAATGATGTACATTGGAGTTGGTGTTATGATTGATGCAAATGTACATGCATTTCTGTACATACTTAGATATGAATTGTTAGACCACTTAACTTTAGTAGATAATGCCAAACATATTTCCCAAAGTGGTTGTACCAGTTGTCTGCCTATTACATGTGTACGAGAGTTGGGGTTGATACACATCTCTCCCAAAACTTCGTATTATTAGTGTTTTTTATCTTAACCATTCTGATGAGTTTGGGGGGAGGTATCACATTGAGATTTTAGTAGCATTTCCCTGATTGCTAATGAATTGAACATCTTTTAACATGTTTATTGACTAAATATGTAAAGTGCCTTTTCTAGTCGCTTGTTTATTGATCTAAGTTGTCTGTTTTTTATATTGATATGTAGAAATTATAAGTGCAAGCTTTTCATTGATAATTATGTTGCAGTTATCTTTTCCCACTCTATGGCTTGCCTTTTAACTATCTTAAGGTATCTTTTGATGAAGAGAAATTCTCAATTTTAATGTGACTTAATTTGCCTGATTTATTTCTCCGTATTTTCCTTTATTGTTCCTGCTTATTTTGCAGGAAATAAGTTATTAAGAAATAACTCCTTTCCAAGATCATGAAATATTCTCCAGTTTTATTTCTGAAAATTCATTATTGTCTGAAAATTGTTTGTCTAACATTCCTTGATTGTATACCCTATCACTAAAAATTTTGAATATGCATTTGCTATATAATTTATTTGTATGGATCATATATATACAGTGTCATTTTTACATAAAACAAAAGCCCAGAACATAGAAAATAATAAGGTAAAGACATAATGGTGTAATATTTTTCATACCCTGATATTATATTATGCATTTTCATTTTACACATACCAGACTTTATATCAACATTTTTAGAATAAAATAATATCATGAATTATTTAAACTGTCTAGTAGGAAACTTAATTAATTGGTAGTTCAGCCAAAAAGCTTTTATTTGGAAGTTTTCTCTTGCTACCAATTTAAGAACATACTCTAATCTATAAGGTAGAAGTTATTGTCTAAATTTTCACATATTGTAATTTAGGAACTGTCATAGTCTCCAATTAGTAGTTAGGCATATGGCAGACACTCAACAAATACTTGAGTTATCCAAAATGCAAATTTAACTATTTTATTTCTCTACTTTAAATTCTCAAATGATTCTCCAAATAACTCCTTAATTTTATAGTCATCTAAGAATTTTTTATTTCTATAAAATTTGCTCAGAAAGTCAGTAGGCTTGAACTAATCATGAAAAGGTAAGGGGAAAAAAATGCCACTTTGTTTTTCCTTTTTTAAAAAAAAGTAGCTAAGCAGAGAATTTTTTAAAAAAATGAAATTGTTTTATTCTCCAGAAAATAAGTTTGTGGTTTATGGTGACTTTAATCACTAAGCCCAATAAATGTCCTCTAACTCTTTCCCACTCTTTTCCATGTAAATGTTTTTTATATGTGGGGTCAGCAGTCCTCAAATTAGACTATTTACAAATGTTGTTTTGGAATAAGCACAATTATAACTTTTTTTTTTTTTTTTTTTTTGAGTTGGAGTCTCACTCGGTCACCCAGACTGGAGTGCAGTGGCTGCTCCCGGCCACCGCAGCCTCGACCTGCTGGGCTCCGGCGATCCTTCCGCCTCAGCCTTCCGAGTAGCCGGAATTACAGACATGCACTACCACGCCCGGCTGATTTTTTGATTTATTGTAGAGATGAGGTCTCGCTGCCCAGGCGGGTCTCGAACCTGCGGGCTCAGGTAATCCACTCACCTCAGCCTCCCAAAGGCGCAGGATTACAGGCTGAGCCACCGAGCCCGGCTACATATTTTATAATATAATTATAGTATCTGTTTTCTGCAGGAATTGACATAAAATAAATTGTTCAAATCAGGTTTGTCTGTTTAATTAAACTTCTAACCCATTCACATCTTGGACAGCTTAGTTTGGAATCTTTACTCCCCACTCCCAAAAAAGGAGAATAATCTAAAAAAGAAAGAGAAAATAGAGGGTATGTTTGGCTCTCAAGTAATTGTCCTTTTAATGTTAAAGTCTTCCCTGCCTCAGAAATAAAACGTGAACTTGTTCTTTAATCTGTATGTGAGGGAATGGTCAAAAGAGAAACAGTTTTTAAAATATCTTAGTATTAATTAGATTTTGAAACAATCAAGAAGAAGATAGGTTTCCTGGAATTATTTAAGCATCTATTTTCCAGTAACCTCCACTATGTAGCCATTAGTTTTTGAAGGTGATTACATAGTTATCAGAAAAATTGAATTCCAGTGTGATACAATTTTAATGCTTTTGAGTTAGAGTAAAAAGTTTTAGGTTTGGGTACATAGTATAAAAAAAAAAAACAAAAATCTTATGAAGTTAAAATGTATTGTATTCATGGAAATTTCTGAAGTATAATACATTTTATTTATGTGTACGTAGTCTGAAGCTTGGTAAATTGCGTACAGTAGTGTCATAAGACCTGTAGTTATTATTACAATACTCATATTAGCTTAGTAAGTACAGAATAAGTAAGAAATTAGAAAATATTAAAGCAATGTAAGTCTGGTTGAAAAATACCATATTTTCAAAAATGTAAAAGACAGAGAGTAGAGAAATAAATTTAAAATTGAACCATGGTACACCTAACTATCTACACATAAGGGTCCCTAGGCCACATAATCTATTTAAATCCACCACAAGCCACAGCAGTAGAGCTCCTGAAATAACCAATGAAGACTTCCTTACTACTGAAAAATTGCTGCTGATCAAAAGATTATCAAGGTTTTTTCCTTCAGATCGCTGAGTTTCAAACCAACATGCATTAGTATATGGAAATCTGCTATATAGAAACTGATATGTCATTGAATTCACCTGCACTGCTTTTCCCCCCAAATTCCTGCTCTTTGTCATGTACTGCTTTTCTTAGATGCATAAGATCTCAAAACCTAAGCACTTTTTAAAGCTCTGTACCTGTGTGTACCCACATCAGGTCATTCATTAAAGTCATCCTTCTGTGACCTTGAATTCCCCTTAAATTAAATTTTAGAGTGCATAAATTGACTTCATTGTAGCTTTTGGGCAGCATTGCAAGTTTCAGTTCTGATATAGATGAATTACAAAGCAGCTAGCTCTATAAGGGATAGTTAGAAAAAAGTATTATGTAAGAGTCATTTGTAACACCAGTAACTTGTATGATAAAGAAAGGGTTAAGATTTACATAATGAAGACCTGGCAAAAGTAAAGAAAGACATGAGAAAGACCTTAGAGCTGATCTGTGCTAGGTAGCCATATCCTAGTTAGGCATCAAAATATCCTGGGAAGTTTGGTTTTTGTTATTGTAATTTTTTTGTTTATTTGTTTTCTGTTTTAATCTGTCCTAGTCTAAAGACGTATGGAATCTCTGGGAGTGGCCCTCCATGTAGAAAAATTTTAATAGGTGCTAAAATTAAAAAGAAAATGAAGAATGTGATTAACATAAAAATCAAGGCAGTGTTTATTGCTTGGTAGGAAGGAAGCGGTGATAAGGAGTTGGAGGAGGAGACTTAGGGATGCTGCCAATGTACAACTGTTTGAGTTGAGTTCGTGGGTATATGGCCATTTACTTCATAAAACTCCCTAGACTTTATATATATGTTTTATCCAATTTTCTGTGTGTGTTGTATTTTACAATAAAAATGTTTTCGAGTTGAAACAAAATTTTTTTAAAAAATAGATGTCTCTATTGTTTCTGTTAGAGACACAGTTGAGAATTACTGTTGCCTGGCTGTACAAATAATCTTGTTTTCCTTTACTTTTCCACCAACTTTAAAAATAACACTAAAATAAAAACCAAAAAGAAAATCGATCATTTGAGAGAATCCATGTTTGTCATTATCTCTAGGATCCTGAAATGTACTAACAAAATTGAAATAAAAGACCAGAGATGGGTGGAGGAAACAGTTTTTCAGCATGCATATTAATTGAAACAAAAAAATTAATTTACAGACATCTTATCTGAACATCCTGGAGTTTTCTAAAATCAAGGAATAATAAATAACAATAAATAGTACAATACTCATTATAATTTTCAGCTATGTTAAATGTCAATGATAGTCTTTATTTAGCATTTTTTATTGTTTTTAGGGCAAGAAGTATTATTAGAATATTTTATTAGTTTACATCATGGCATGATCACCAGTCATATACTTCCGTTAAAGTAAAAATTTTCATCCTGTATTCTCTTTACCTCAGTATGTTTGGGTTCCTTGTGATTGCAGCTATTTCAAATAACTAAATAATTGCAAATAAGTGTTTACTTTTTTTAAAATAATTTTTTGTTGACAACAATTAGGTTTTTCAGACATTATTTCAGTGACTGTTGTGAGTTAGTGTTTAGATCTTTCATCATTCAGACATCTGGATAAATCAAATGGACTGGCCATGGCAAATCACAAAGTCTGGTTTGTAGTGCTCATTTGTTTCAATGAAGGATTTTAATTAAATATACTTGTTGTATCACAGTGATTTTGAAGTACTGTGATATTAAATAAAAAGTAAGTCTTATTTGAAATGATAATCAAGTATTAAGAATGTGAAATTGACTAGGGAAGAAACAAGTCAAAGTGTATTCCCCCACGCTCACCTCTACCCCTTTGGGCCACATAAAATTTGAATTGTAAAAGATAATGTTGGCATAACTCTGATGGTCAGTGGATTTATATCAAATAAACTATTTTATGATCTTAAAAATGGTTTTCTCTTTCTATAGACAGTTGAGAACTTTTAAAATAGAGTATATAATATAGTACAGATTTTTTTTTTTTTTTTTTTTTTTTTGAGTTGGAGTCTCACTTTGTCGCCCGGACTGGAGTGCAGTGGCCGCTCCCGGCCACCGCAACCTCGACCTGCTGGGCTCCGGCGATCCTTCCGCCTCAGCCTTCCAAGTAGCCGGAATTACAGGCATGCGCTACCACGCCCGGCTGATTTTTTTTTTTTTTTTATTGTAGAGATGAGGTCTCGCTGCCCAGACGGGTCTCGAACCCGCGGGCTCAGGCAATCCACTCACCTCAGCCTCCCAAAGGCGCGGGATTACAGGCTGAGCCACAGAGCCCGGCTATAGTACAGATTTTAAGCTTATGCTTTATAGGGCTTATGCTTCTTGTTATATTTCTGTTTTTTGGAGAATTCTTGGCAAGAGATCAGGTCCACATCTGATTTTATGAATTGTAACCAAAAATGAGACAATGACAGTAAAGTAATAAAGCCAACATAATGATTCAATTAGCAATGATTCACATAAGTCACTTAACAATCATATCTGTTTAGTGGCGTGTTTGTCATAAAGTTAATATCTGTTTCCAGAATTGTTAAGGTTTTTATTATTACTGTATTTTTCAAATTTGAATAATGATGAGTTAAATTTCTCCAAACTTCTCTATACTATCATAGTTGATCCTTTTTCTTCATTGCCTTCTCTGAAGAAAATCTGAATTTTTACTTTCAAACATAGTTTTTATTACCTTGCAGCTAATTCAATGCTGTGATAACTGGAAAAAATTATACTTTAATCTTTTTGTTTGTAAGGAAACCTTTGAACCTGAAGCAAAAACTAAATCTTTTTGAGATTCACTAGATTGGTTAAGTTTTCTCAATTATGCATTGGGTATAATAATAATAATAATGTGTTATCTTTCAAGTATGAAAAGAACTGCTGGTTTCTAATTCATACACAATTTATTTTAAATTGAAATGCTGTGGAGTTTTTGTTTAGATCTTAGAAAGGTTAGCTGTTCTTATAGGTTACCAGACAAAATTCTAATAGCAAATACTAGATGGAAGTAGTCTGGCTGAAAAGGAATAAAAGTAGTTCTCCCTGCTTTAAGATGGAAGACTGAGCATACATGATGACAACTTCTTGCCCCTCCTTAATCCTCACTAAAATAAAGGCATAGTAGCATATACAAAAAAGGAATAGATCTATGCAGCAAAGGAAATCAGACTCACTAGCACTTGTAGGTTTGCAAGAAATGATTGGGAGAAGGAAAGATGGTAGGGAGCTAACTGATGAAATAAGCTGTGTGGTGGCTGCAGGAGGAGATGGGAGGGAACTACCTGATCCCTGGAATCTCTGGACTGAGAATCTACAAAAATGAAAAAGGCAGTAAGAGGATATAGAGCTGAAAACAGGAGAAATGGTTAAAGTCCATATCTGAAACTAAGACATTGACTCCTCTACTTCACTTCTACAGCCCCAGATTAGAAACCAGTCTGATCTCAAAAGAAAGGTAATGAGCCATATGGAAAAGGGTGAGATTTCTATTGTGTATCTTGGCACTCCACAGCTGAGCCTACATTTTGCTGGTTTGGGGGATTGAAGCCTAGCTGGGTTTCCTACCTGCTCACTTAAGTTCCTGCCTAAAATGAAGCTTGTCAGTGCCCACAGTTACCCATGTACACAGAGCTCCTAGTTAATGCTACCAAGTAGGCAAAAAGACAGGTGAAACCTGGTTTTGTTAATATGCTTGTCCATTGTGTTCTGAAGTCCTTATTTCAAATGCTTGATTTTCTGTTATTTTCTTATCTTTAGCTTTATTGTTCATTAAGTATTTTTTCTCCATTGTATAGAGTTTTCACAAATTGAAGCAGACTCTGGACTAGTCACTTTTGCAGTCCAGTCTTAGTAATCTACCAGAAACTATTTTTTTCTTCTGAAGATATTTTCATTTAATAACATACTGATGAGAATATGATTTAGGAATAATTAGATAGTCTTTACATTTTATAATATTAGTTTAAATTTAATAATAGCATAAGCTAACGTTTGTGTGTGTCTGTGTGTGTGTGTGTGTGTGTGTGTGTGTGTGTGTGTGTGTGTGTGTGTGTATGTGTTTGCTAACTGCAGATTCAGATTTATTTACTCTCTTGGGATGTATATCTTTTGCCCATAAGAGATGAAGAATATTTTATTAAAACGTTGAGAAATGTTGATCTCATTAATGGAAGAGAAGGACATATTTTTTATCTTTAAAACATTTAGTGATATGAATTGAATGTAGTATCCAGAAACATTGCAGTTAGACCCACTCTTAATTTTTCTCATTTCCTTAGAATTTCATGGATATGCATATTGAGCTATTTTTATATTCAATCTCAGCTAAATAAATTAGCCCAAATATGCATGACTAAAATTACCTTCTATAAAAATTTCCAAAAGCATTTGAAAAATATCCCAAGGGTGACAAATCCATAATATTTTACTTTATTAAAATGCTGTACCTAGCTTCTGGATAGATATATGAGCAGAATAAAAGACTCTAAAATGTAATGAGAGTTAACTGTAGTGTTGTAAAGTCCAGAATGATCTTGAATCACTAAATGGGCCTGATCTTGGAGACTATTAGAAACTTCAAATGGTAAGGTTTCCAACTTCTATTCATTTGGGGGTTATTGAATATACAAAGAATATCATTTTTTCTGTTTCTGAAGGTCATAGCATTGATGTAATTATGCTGAAATATAATTTGGATGTTGATTTTCATTTGTAATAGACTTTAATGTTTTGTACTTTGGGTGTTATACAATTACCTTTTCCTATGCATTTATATGATAGTGAAGATCTGAAGAGTCTTATTTAATGGTTCTTAGATTTATAGTTAAAGAAATCAAAGGATGGGCATTTTTCTCCTCTCTGTCTTACTTTGACATTTGAAACAAGATTCAAGTTGAGTATTACTTATCCAAAATTATTGGGACCAGAAATGTTTCAGATTTGGGATTTTTAAAATTTTGGAATATTTGCATACACATGAGATATCTTGTAAATGGGAACCAAGTGTAAAAATGAAATTTATTTATGTTTCATATATGCTTTATATGCATAAAATAAATGTAACTTTGTATAATATTTCAAATAATGTTGTGCATGAAGCAAAGTTTATACACATTGGACCATCAGAAAGCAAAGGTTTCACTATTTCAGCCACCCATGTGAACAATCTGGTTACCACATGGTTAGCATCGTTATCACTCCTGATTCTGAATGTACATGCTCCTGATAAGCAGCCATTTTCCTATACTTATTCACACATAAGTACTTAGAAATTAAAAAATATGTCATAACCATTAATACAGTGACAAAATACAGACAGAGTTCAGAGTAGCTAAGCAGCATAGTAGCATTACCAGAATACCTGTATTAGGTATTAAAACAACAGCAACAACAGTGTTAGGCTTTCAGTCTCTATTTACAGTTCTGTGTTTTGATGGAAAGGTAATTGTGCACTGTATTTTTTTTTAAGTAAGAAGAAACATTAGAAGCGGTTGAGGACTAGGATGTGACCTTCTAGGGGAGGGATGAGGAGACATTCTGGATAAACCGTATGTTGTGTGCCTGTGTGTTTTGTTTTTTGTTTTTTTTTTTGAGTTGGAGTCTCACTCTGACGCCCAGACTGGAGTGCAGTGGCCGCTCCCGGCCACCGCAGCCTCGACCTGCTGGGCTCCGGCGATCCTTCCGCCTCAGCCTTCCAAGTAGCTGGAGTGTGCCTGTGTTTTGACTGTGATTCATTACATGAGGTTGCTTGTAGAATGTTCCTCTTGTGATGTCATGTTCGTTCTCAAAAAGTTTCAGATTTGGAGCCTTTTGATTTTCAGATTTTCAGACTGAGGATGTTCAACCTACACAAACAAGTTTTCTAAGTTTTTATAGAGGTTTTAAATATATGCTTGTTATCTACTAAGTAGAAAATAGACTGCATTTGTTTTTCTCTTAACTTAATATTTTCAACTTCTGTATTACCCAATTCCAGATGTTCCTGCCACAGACACATTTATTTTTATATGAAATTTATGAAGGGAAAATGCACAGGAGGACATTTTAGCAAAGCAATAAGACAAAACAACTTTTGACAGCTGGTTTGCTCTTCCTGAGTACATGTGAGTACATAGTAAATGTACTCTCAAAATTTTTCTTAGCAGGGACCCTCTACCTGAAATCGTGGTACTAGTTTAGGACTTCATGTTCTTTTTTGTAAATGCCCTGAATACAATCAGTTCTTCTCAAAATTAGGTAAGTTTTTCAGAAAGAAAAATACAACATCAAATTATTTACTATATAAAAGAAAAACTATTATGGTGGGTTCAGGTCAATTTTAATTAGAACATTAGCAACAGAAAATTTTAGGGTTTTCATATATGGACTGCTTTTGTATAACTTTGCTGCAAGGTAAATATTTCATAGTCATCTGAATTTTGGAGAAAGTAATTTTTCAAGAATTAATACTCAAGCTTTTTGAGTTGCTGTTTTGCATGTCAAATTTTATTATTTGGTTCTATTCCATGTAGGACATTCAAAGCTATATATAATCATTTCTGTCTAATTGGTTTTAAAGAGTGTTCAGCAGCTCAAGAATAGCATAATGGAGAAAGATGTTTATATGCCAGTAAGGATCTACAAATATGGGTATATTTAGAGAAAGTTAATTCATATTGAATCTAAAGGCACGTGAATTAGGTCTTTTTTTTTTCATCCACAGGCATCTCTTTGTACAACTGAATAAAAGGAATATTTTGAGGACATCCAAAAGCATCTCCCATACTGAATGTCAATACTCTTTTCTAACAATGTCTAGAATTTTATAGTAGATATCTATTGTTTGCCTAGATGAGATCTCTAGCCACTTACTTTCTTCCTCCCTGATATTATTCTAAAATAATATAAAAGAAAGACTTTGTAGTTAATCTTTTTTTTATTCTAGCTCAATAATTTGATCTTTAGCTGAGTCCTTTAAATTTTCAGTCTGTTTTTTTAGGCTTTGTATTATCATTATTTTGTTAGTCATGTTTTTAATTTTGTATAGCTCTTTTTTATAATAACCTGTTTTTTTTTTTGTTGATATGCTATCTGTTCAAATCTCATTGAGAATGGCCTATTTACATCTTTATTCTCTTTTTTATGCCTCTGCTGAATGTTATTTCTTCAATTTGTAAAGTTTGATGACTTTTTGCTAGTTTTTCCTCAAATATTTGGTGATTCTTGGTTGTTTGTTAATATATATAGTTGCGAGCCTAGATTGAGCAGTCTTGTTGGCTCTTTACATCATGGGGTATGTAGATTCTCATTACAGAAGCCGTCAGCCAGTAGCTGCAGGGCAAAAGGAAGTGGGTAAGGCTGGGCAGGGTGTTATGTTACAGCAGTTTGTCATCTGGGTTTGGAAGACCCTTCCCATAATTTATCTCTGCCTTTTTTTTCTGTTTCTCCAATCCTGTTGTTCACTCTGGGAGTCTCCACAGAAATGACATTTGAGAAAATATACTCCTACTTTTGTTATTTGTTGACCATGAGTTTTGAGTTTTTCTGGGTCTCTATAGCAGGCTTTCATTTTGTTTTAGCTGCAGTTTTCTCTAATCTGATTTTGCCTTTAATTTAATCAAATCTCTGATTTTTAATTTGTAGCACGTCCTCACATGTTCTGCAGTGGTAATTACAATTTTTCTACACTATCATTTCTTCGTTTTAAAAATATTCTATATGGAATTTGAGGGGAAGGGAAATTGATAGATGTATTCTCATTTACTATTATAACCCATTCTCTTTTAAAGTAAAATGTAAAAGTACAGATTTTGAAATTAAGAGAATCTAAAAAGATGATGAAATTATTTTAATGGAGGTTTATCAGCATATTTTAAAGGGAGGAATATGTGCTGAATGTTTATGATGTTTAATGAATTTATAGAGGCCATTTATTTAGTATTAACCTCCATCACAATCTCATTATTTTTCCCCCCAAGAAAACAAATGGAAACTACTGACTTTGGAGAAATTCCTCAGGCAATGTTTATTGTCAGTCATCCTGTTTAAGAACTTGCTTAAGTTGGTATTTTTATTTTATGGTGACAAATGGATTATTTTGATATATTCAATACTCGGTATGACTCTTATATAATTATATAGGCATGTTATTTTCAAAAGTAACATGGCATATCAGTATTTTGATTGGTAGATTTTAACTTACCAGTATTAAAGAAGTAGACCCATATGTATTTTAATGAGGATTATGAAAGAACTTCATGGTCTTGCTCTAGCAAGATTTCTTAAAAGGAGAAAATCAGGTGTGATATTGATGGTTATGCAAACCAATAGCTAATCTGCACAAGTAAGTTAATTGCTAAAATGGACAGAGGTTTGTTTATAACCTCATTTTAATTCATTGCACTTTTGGAAAATGAATTCAACCTAAAATTAGACTCCAGAGTTGAATTTGTCATATTTTTAATAATTATATTTTGAAAAAGTTTTGCTAAGAGGTGCTTAGAAGAAAATAAGAACATATATTTATTTATATGGTTCAAGTTTACTTATGGAGTAAATATTGTGTCTTTGTCAGTAAAGTATTCACATATAGAAATAAGTGTGAAACAATATGTTCTCTTTGTGAGTGTTGAAAATTATTAACAAATCAGTAAGAGTGCTTTGCACATGCCCTGCTTTGTGGAGACTTATTTCATTTTTCTCTTTTACTCTTTTCTAGCAAAGGCAGTTCCTACTTTAGAGACATCAGTAGCCAATGGAAATTTGTTGCTTTTCTTTTAAAAGTGCACCTGCATCCAAAACTGAGTAAAAACATACTTTAAAAACTCTCGTAATGAATTACATTTCTCAGTACTACCTAATTTGCCAATATGACTAGTTTTGATTAAAAAGAAGTTAATTATAATGTTCAAAACTGTTAATTGAACAGAAAATCTTGATGTAATCAGAAATCAGAGGTGTACCCATGGAGATACTGAATCTGAAACTCTTACACATGACGACTGCTATTTCCTTTTGAGGTTTTACTAATCTTGTAGGGTAACACTGAGTAGTTCTTCTAGGGGTATTTGGAGAATTTTCTTGTTGTGCGTAGGAATGATCCTCTTTAGTTTACTTGTATTTTTTGGTAAAGCATGAGCGATTGTGTATTCTTATCACATCTTTGTAAAACTTTCTTACCAAATTGGTCATTGCAGCCTGCAGCTGGGTACCTCTAAAAACATATTCCCATCACTAGAAGTTTTCATTTATTTGACTTCTTTCTGGTTACTATTGACCAAAACAGCTGACTCCTTCTTTATCTTTCTTTTTATTTACTTTCTCATTTTTATTTTACATAGTTTTGTATATGTGCAGATTTCTGGCTTCTCCATTCCTGTCAACCAGACTAATTTTAGTGGTCTTTTATCTTCACTTATCAACTTAAATTGTTCTTGTTCAAGACTTACTAGTAGATTCAGTGATCCTATTACCCTGTTCCATGTCTTCTAGATCTCTTTTCAACCTCTGGTTCTACTGGCCAACCATTCTTTCTGTTTGGGCTTTAGAAATATTCTTTTCCATTTAATTTTATAATAATATTAGCTAATATTTCTCAAGTACTTCGTATCATTCACTATTCTAAACTTTTTGCTTGCCATATGATCTTTACCACAATCCTCTGAGGTAAATTAGTATTGTCTTTCCCACTTACAGATAAGGAAAGTGAGGCACAGAGAAGTTAATTATTTTGTATGAGGTTGTGCTAGTAAGTAGTAGAATCAGGATTCAGATACATGCAACCTTACTGAAGAGCTGGTATTTTTTATCTCAAGATGCTGTACCTCTCTTCTGATCAATGTTTCTTTGTGTCTTTTTTGTTTGGGTCTAGATTTTTATATTTTCATATGGCCCATACTTACCTACTGTGTTAAAATTTTCACATTCTACAACACTGCTTGAGTATCCGTTAATAATATAGTTTTCAGCAGAATGGAAATTTGATACATGTTATAGAGAAATGTCTTTGTGTTGCCCTTTGAAATTAACTTTAAATGGGGCATCGTTACAAGGTTCAAAGTTAGACCTAAGAGGATTTAGAAGTGATGTACATATGTGTTTTTATTTTATCCTTAAGTTTTCATTTTCTTAATTGTCAATACTATTACAAGACATTATAATGCTTGGATTTCATCATTAGCAATTAAAATACAAGTTTTTTAGAGTTGAAGTTTGAACTTGGCCCAGTATTTTCAAGCATACTAGTTATTTTAAAATGTATAACTCTACTCATTGTAAAGTGGATTATTGTATAAATATTGGTTGTCAAGTCTACATATGTCTAACACCTTTACTCTGCAGTGAGCTGAAGATACAATGCCTAAGCATTTTGTTCTTCATGTTTAAAAAATCATTTTTATGACTTCATTACTCACTTAAATGATTTGAAATATCAGTTAGGCCCATTTGTACAGTATTTGGCAATATTTTAATGTCAGATATTTTATAATCTGGCATTTAAAATGGCCAATGTTAGTTTTGTCAAGCACCATTTATTCCTTTTTTTAAAAATATAAAATTTGAAAACAATGCTTTGGACATGGTCTCAATGGTAGGTGTAATAGAAATAGTTATTGTCAGATTGAGTACAGTGGCTCAAGCCTGTAATTCCAGTATTTGGGGAGTCCAAGGTGAGTGGCGTGCTTGAGCCCAGGAGTTCCAGACTAGCCCTGGAATCATAGTGAGACATTTTCTCTGAAAAAAAAAATTTAAAAATTAGCTGGGCATGGTGGCACATGCTTGTAGTCCCCAGCTAGTTGGGAGGCTGATGCAGAAGAGGCTGATGTGGAAGAATTGCGTGAACCCAGAAGTTCGAGCCTGAGGTGAGTGCTCATGCCACTGCACTCCAGTCTGGGCAACAGATTGAGACCAAGACTCAAAAACTAAGTAAATAAATAAAATAAATAGTTAAAGAACTAGCATCCTGTTTAAGAATCTAGCAAAGGAAAAAACTTGAAATTGTTTGATACTGGTTTATATTGATTGTCATGACTAAAAATTAATGATTGTGTAGAAGTTCTTCACTAATATATGAGTGGGGCCCCCCAAAAACTGAAATTATCTTTTGGAGGGTGGACTCCTTGTAGTACAGGTTTCCCTCACTAAGTAAGTGTTCTAGGAACACATCAGCATCAGTGTACTGGCTAGCATTGTGAGAGGCTGCCTTGTGGAAGAAACCTCCCAAGTTGTGGCAAACAGATAACTGGTTCTTCCATCATGACAATGCACCTGCTCCCACCACACTGAGTGTTCAGCAGTTTTTGACCAACAGTAATGTAACCCTTGTTCCTCACCCTTCCTGTTCTCCTGACCTCACCTTAAGCAACTTCCTTTGTTTTACCTGATGAAAAAGGTCTTCAGAGAAAAGCGTTTTTGCCAGTGCAGAAGAGGTGAAACAACAACAACAAAAAATGGCAGAAGCACTAAAAGTCATCAAAATTGATGAGTTCAAAAACTGTTTTGTGGCAGTGGAAGAAAAATCTGAGTAGGTGTATTGCATCAAACAGAGTACTTTGAAGGTGACTGAAGTTTAAACATGTAAAAATAAGTAAATTCCAGGTTTTTCTGCCCCCGCCCCCCCGTATAAGCACATTTTTAATTATACACATACATATATTTTAGAAAATAAATACTCATATTTTGCCCTTGGAAGACTTTTAAAAAGCATGTATGAAACACTAAGACATATTTGAATTGGAGCAAATCATACTTTCTGGAAAGATTAAGTTAAAGCTGGAATTTCTTCAGAGTGTCAACCTATGTATACATGTGTTTAAAATGCCAGAACTTTAGAGTCTTTTGCTCATAGAGTAGCCTCCAAATTAAGTCTAACTATTCTAAGTCCCAGCTACCTCTTACAATAAAGCAGCCACCTGGTCCTCCCAGGTGTGCATTCTCCTTAAATGAATTTTAGTGATGAGAGTACAGGACATCGTGCTGGGGAAGAAAGAGGGTTTTATCTTGCTGGGTTGCTCAACTGTAATTCAGGTCAAATTTTGAATGTATGAATGAAGCCAAATACTGTTTAGTTTTTTTAGTTATTCCCTTTAGCGTTGTAGAAATTACTGATTACTAAAAGCTCAGCTAGTTAGGATATCCCTTCACTGTCTAGGTCTGTAATTTGACAATTCATTTTACAGTACCTAACATTATTGCTACATTCACCATAGCTTTAGCATGCAAAGATTTTATTTTCTACAACTCTCAGTTTCCTCTCATCAGAAGGTGAGAGAGCATTAACTATAATGCCTTGTAAAGGACAAGTCAAGGCTTAATTTGAAAATAGAAGCCTGAAGTTTGAGGCCCGCCTGTTTAAATGACAGACACAGCATTGTGACTAGTAGGTCTGAGAATTGCCTCATATTGCTACTTTCTCACTTGCCTTCCTTAACATGTAATTTTTCCTAGTTAGGAGCTTAATGAAAAGAGATACTATTTCTGTCAGATTTTGCAAAATAATCTTGAGCTCCTAGAAAAATAGGTGCCATCTAAACGCAAAATATGGCAAATTCTTCCAGTCTGACATCATTGATTTTTAAAGCAAATCCATACTATTAATATCCAAATGACATATAGTCATACAGCTTACCATGAATAAGTTCATGTCCTAAAAATATCAGATATTGCCTATATTCCAGAGTAGCTGGCATTTCATTTTGTTTCCATGTGTTCATTAAAAAGAATAGGAAAAATATTTCTGATCTTATTATGGCTTATCTGGATTTGATAACCAGTGAAATGAACTTCATAAACTCATTCTGTTACAGACATTTTGTCTGCTTCACAGAACAATAACAAAATTTTGCATTATCGGTGGCCTGTGTTCAAGAGACATATCTAAGAATAGCTAGAAATTGTAATTTTAATACAAAGCAATGTTATGTGGGAAAGGAGGCCAACTCTCCACATGCTGTCTACCCAGAGCATAACATTCTATGTGTTGGCTTTTTTTTTTTTTTACTGTCCTCAAAAGTCAGGATTTTTCATGAAGTCCTGATAGTACTATAGAAACTGATCTTGATTATACATGTAAATGATCTCTCAAACAACCTATAGGTATGAGTATAGCTTTCAGAATTTTAGCCATATTTAGGGTATATTTAAGCAATAATGTTATAACCTTCCCAAAAAGTAATTTATTGGAGCATTTATATAACTCTGTGTACTTAAATTTGTTTATATACTTGTTGCTTATTTAAAATGTTACATATGAGAGAGTTTTTGTTTCTGTTTCAGCATTTTCCATGTGACTCTATTTTCCATTCAATATGAAAAGTCAAAAAATTCAAGTTAATGAGCATTTATTAAATATCTATTATAGTCAAGTCCCCGAGCTGGGAACATGTGGAACATAAAAAAATGATTATGACAATGACAATGACAATGATTATAAACATTAATGATTACTTACTAAGCACCAGACCAGGCCACTGACCTAAGTATTTCTGCACATAATACTTGTTTAATCCTCATATCTCTGTTGGGTAGGTGTATTATCCCATGTTACAAATGAGGAATTTTTGCCATAGAACATTTCATAAATTTGCTTAAGGTCACACAGCCAAATGGCTTACGAGGACTGGTTTAAAATACCAGGAGTTGATCACACTCTTAACCATTGTGCTGTACTAAAATGAAGACAAGATCCTACTCTCAGAAAGCTTTCATCCTTTTTATTATCAGAAAAGTGATAATATATATATATTCAGGGGAAAAAACACAGTTTAAGGCAATATTTGTTAGGTGCTGCACTATTGGCTCCAAGTATAGAAAATACTGGAGCTCATAAAGAGATGCATTTCATTTGGGAGGTAGGGGAAGTCTTCATGGAAGAACTGTTTTCACTGACCCTGAAAGAATGGGCAGGATTTTGCCAAGTGCATATTAGTTAAAGGAATACCTTCTCACTGAAGGGGGCAATAGAAACAGTCATTCTTTTGACAAAAGTGTCGTGGCCAGAGTTAATATAACTATATGAAAAAGAAAAATCCTTATGCTTACACAGACCCTTGAATGTAATGCATATGTTTTCATTTAAAATTGGAAGCTTTATATACTTTTTTTAGTTATTAATAAATTATAGGTTCAAATTATAGATTTTTTTAAAAAGTTTAATTGTTATATTTTTTATTTTTTAACTATAGGTCAATATTTCAATGGAAAGGAATTAACCAAACTGAAATCTGGCCAGAGTGCTAAGGATTCACATTTCTTTCTTATAAAAATGTTTTTAAAAAATGTTGTTTTACATCTAATCTTAGAAAACATTATCTGTTGCTGAACTAATAGGACTGAGGTGATGCAAAAGAAATAAACCTACCTTCTACAGGAACTACTTTTATTACACTCTTTAAATCTCTTTTCATAACTTGTCAATATTTAAAGTAGAACTAAAAGAGTTGCACTCATAACAAAAGTTCATTTTTACTGTCATATGAATGGCTACTTGTGAATAACTTATTTCAAAGTACTGAAATACTATACTCTGAATATAGTTTTCTAGAGGAAATATTTCCTTCCAAGATTGTCAGAGGAAAGCTAATTCACTTAGAGAAATCTGGGGCCACCCATCAAACTTGTGATTTCCTGACCCAATTTGTGAACTAAGTGATGCTGAGGTCATTATATAGTCTGTGATTTCTCTTTATGACTTTTACATTTTATTTCACAGGTTATATTGACTTTTATATTTCAGGCAGTAAGTAAAATAAAAACTCTTACTCAGGTCAAGTTAAAAAAAATTGGATTAGTCTAAGCCATATTTTTATCTGGGATCTTTTTACAGGCATTGTCATGTTACTCTTTATGATGTTTGTATATTTTAATTTTTAGGGCTTTCCCTTATCCTTTTAAAAAAGACCATATTTTAGTCTCTTTTTAAACTGCCTTTCTCCCTCAACTTTTCCATAAACGTACTAAGCCTTTTTTTGGTTCCTTTGATTGTAAGCCTTCTTGGTTTGTATACATATAGATTATTAAAGAATATACTTGTCTTCCACCCTTTCTAGTCTGTGCCTTGCCAGTCTTACCTTTTTTACCTTTTATTAGGGGAAAAAAGGAATGAGAATGAGAGAATTAGTGTATACTTTTTACTCCATTTATGTATGTTTTAATTCTGTCCCCAAAAACTAGGTCTAATTTCACTTATGTCACGAATTTGAAATGAAGGTAAAAGATGTATATTGTTATTTTATTATTTTATTTTATTATTGTATCTTGTTATACCTTTATTGCTATTGTCTGATTGATTTTCAGCTTTCTAATCTAAGATTCATAGGTGGCATTTAAAAAGTAATTATCCTAATCTAGATATAGTGAAGAATTATATTTTTATATTTTTAAATTATTTGTTAATTGTTTTGCATTTCCCACTTTATATTTTTATTTACAGCAAGTTTTCATCCTTCTATTAAAGAGAAGGTGATGGGACAAATGACAGATCTTTTTTTTTTTTTTTTTTTGAGTTGGAGTCTCACCTGTCACCCAGGCTAGAGTGCAGTGGCTGCTTCCGGCCACCGCAGCCTCGAACTGCTGGGCTCCGGCAGTCCTACCGCCTCAGCCTTCCAAGTAGCCAGAACTGCAGGCGCGCGCTACCACACCTGGTAATTTTTATTATTATTATTTATTGTAGAGATGAGGTCTCATCAAGTTGCCCAGGTGGGTCTCAAACCCGCGGGCTCAGGCAATTCACTCACCTCAGCCTCCCAAAACACAGGATTACAGGCTGAGGCACCGAGCCCGGCCAAATGGCATATCTTAACTGGATGCCTTTTATTTAGTTTTTTCAAAGACAAAAAATCAATATGCTGTTATATCTGGGTGTTGGGTTACGTGAATATCTGTTATGTCAGTTTATTAGCTCCTATAATTTTTAACATGTCAAATATTTTATCATTGAAAAGTAAAAATTAGATTGAGACCTGTTTATGGAAAGCATTAACTCCTGAGCAAAAGAGGTAGAATTTTACTGTTGGTGATCGAGAAGATATTAACTATTTTTAGTAGAGAGTAACATTTATATGATCTGGATAATGGAGAAATTGACAAAAAGGAATTTAAGCATATTCAGCATTCTAATTTTCGAAAAATAAGTGCTTAGATGAGGTAGTGGCATGGGGAATAGAAAGAAAAGGGGAGCATAAAGGCATGCTACTTCTTCATGTAACATTTTGGGAAGCACTCACAAATAAAAGTGAGGGTGTATTACTAATTCTGCTTAAAATATTTGGTATGTTTCAGAACCTATCTCAAATCCAGTTCCTACTGCATAAGTATAAGCACTTTCTGTGAACTGGATTAACATTCTAAACCAAGACCAAATTTAGAGCATGACCAGCAATATGGTTTTTATTCTTAAGCCACCAGTATGGAAGATCATCTTTTTAGAAGGACATCAGTCATCTTTGCTACCAATGATACTGGTTTCACATTAGACTGGAAAAATTAGAAGTAGCCTATGTCTACCTGGAAGAGTTCTGATTTGCAGCATAATCCTTGGCTTCTTCTACAAGTTTTGGCAGACTTATTTAAGTCAGTCTCTGTTTAAATGGCTAAAAGAAAACCCTAAGCCATTATTTCACTCTGCTTTAAATATTAATGTCCCATACAAGCTTTCCATTTTTATAAAATCATTAACTTTTTCCCAACTCCATGATACAAATGAGTTATTTTTTCACCACCTCTCAATTTTATATTAGTTAACTCAGATCTGACATGCAAATCAGAATTACTTGTGACCACGTTGAGATTAAACAAATTTGCCCTTTTGTATTCCAGGCATCTATGGACTATAAAGGAACTTTTAAAAGTTCATTAAAAAATTGAATTAAAATATTAAAATAAAAATATAAACTGTATTTCTCAGCATAAGCTCCATCAAGATCAAGACACTTTTGTAAGTGATAATACCAGCCATTTAGTTCATACCACAGTTCCAAAGAACTGAGTATCCTGGGAATTTATTCATATTATTACAGTCTTTTTTACATTATTAACTTAAAAAAATGGGTGCCCTTTATGTATTTTTTACGAATAAGAAAAAAGAGGAGCCAATTCAGGACAATAAGGTAGATGCCTAATGATTTCTCATCAAAATTCAAAAAATTGACCTTGTTTGACAAGATGAATGAGTAGGAACATTGTCATAGTGGAGAAGGACTTTCTGATGAAGATTTCCCTGGTGTTTTTGTGCTAAAGTTTTGACTAATTTTCTCAACACTCTCATAATGTGCAAATATTATTGTTCTTGGCCCCCCCTCCCTTGAACATTTGAAAAAAGAAATTGTTGCCATGACCTTTGCTCTTAACCAGTTCACTTTTGCTTTGACTGGACCACTTCCACCTTTTGGTAGCTTTTGCTTTGATTGTGCTTTGCCTTCAGTATAGTACCAGTAAAACTATGTTTCATCTCCTGTTACAAATCTTTGGAGAAATGCTTCAGGATCTTGATCTTACATGTTTAAAAATCTTATTGAAAGCTCTGCTCTTGTCCAGCTGATCTAGGCACAACAGTGTTGGCACTCATTGAGTGGAAAGTTTGTTCAACTTTAATTTTTTGATCGGAGATGTGTAAATTGAAACATTGAGATATCTGTAGTGTTGGCTATTGTTTCTACTGTTAATTGTCAGTCCTCTTCAATTAGGGCACAGACATGCTAATTTTTTCCTTGCAAGTTCATGGTCTGCTGCTATGGGTTTTATCTTCAACATTGTCTCATCCCTTCTTAAAATGAGTTACCCATCTATAAACAGCTAATCTTTGGGACATTGTCTCCATAAAGTTTTTGTAAAACATCAATAATATCACCATTCTTCCATCCACGTTTCATCATAAATTTGCTGTTCTTTGCTTCGATTTTAGTAGAAATGATATTGCTCTGATAGGAGCTCTTTTCAAATGGACGTCTTATCCTTCTTAGTGCCTCAGAATACATTCTGTTTAGACATGCTATAACAAGATAGTATATTTTGATGCAAAAATTTTTAAAAATCTGTGCGTAGTTTTTTCATGACATACATTTTCCATCAATTTTTTGAAGATCCCTCATAATCTATGTCTTAATTCCCTATTCCATGAATCTATTATTCTGAAACAGTGATATATGACTTGTAATCAAAAAGCAGTATGTTTGATGGATACTCTCACTATTCTGTCGTTTTTTCCCCATCCAAAATAGGAAAAGTCTTTAAAACCTTTGTTTATTTTCCAGCACTATAAAGGAATTTTATAAAACCATTTCAAGTTCAAAATTATTGAGCACTTTTAAACAGGATATTTAAAAACATGTTTTATTAACTTAACCTAGGTCTCAAAACTCATTAATATTAATAACTAGACTACAGAGACATGTAGCCTCTAATTATTAACAGATACAAAACATTAAACCAAATTGTGAAGCTTTGTTATGCTGTGAGTCATTCCAGGAAAAGACCATATATTACAAGCAAAAGCTAAACAGTCCAGTATAATGTTTCTGATCCAAGTCTTTGGCTTTTTCTTTATATAGATTACCTGGAGTTTTAAAACTGACAAACTTTTTTATTGATGTCAAATGAATACATGGCTCATTAAAATAAAATACTTGGAACTAACCATAGTTATTATTGAAAAAGGCATTTATTATTAATAGACTATAGAAAAGAGATAAAACTGTAGGACACAATTTACTTTTTAAAAAGTATCAAGCCAGGCTTGGTAGCTCAGCCTGTAATCCCGCGCTTTGGGAGGCTGAGGTGAGTGGATTGCCTGAGCCCACAGGTTCGAGATCCGCCTGGGCAACTTGGCGAGACCTCATCTCTACAATAAATCAAAAAATCAGCCGGGCATGATAGCGCGTGCCTGTAATTCCAGCTACTTGGAAAGCTGAGACGGAAGGATC
>NW_007253381.1:33149-88149 GCF_000164805.1 Carlito syrichta
ACTTGGAAGGGTGAGGCGGAAGGATCGCCGGAGCCCAGCAGGTCGAGGAGGCAGTGTCCGGGAGCGGCCACTGCACTCCAGTCTGGGCGACAGAGTGAGACTCCAACTCAAAAAAAAAAAGTATCAATCTGAAAATTGCATTTGTTTTCTTTTAAAGAAGTTTATGTGCTATAAGTCATTACTAATGTTGTAAAATTTTACAAATATGAGCTGCTAAGTGATATATTTTATCTCAGAGATGATCTGACAACCTTTGCAACTGTCACCATCCTCTCCTGTAAAACAGCAGTGTATCTGATGGTAGTGCAGAGAGCCTGAAATTTCAATCTTGGGATGAGCCACTACATTGTGTTCAATACAGCTGATTTTTATTTACTTCCACTTATGTACAAACAACAGGTCCTTTGAACTAGCAGTGGTAAACATAATGAAGAATATGTATGCTTGTTAGGTCACTTTTGGTAAATAGAACTAATAATTTAAGACATTTGTCTACAATAGAGGTCTCATCCATTCTTAAAATGAGTTACCCATCTATAAACAGCTGATTTTGTTGGGACATTGTCTCCATGAAGTTTTTGTAAAACATCAATAATATCACTATTCTTTCATCCACGTTTCATCATAAATTTGCTGTTCTTTGCTTCAATTTTAGTAGAATTGATGTTGCTCTGATAGGAGCTCTTTCTCAAGGGCCAAATAATAAATATTTTAAGCTTTCAGACTATACAGCTCTACTGTGGTAACACAAAAGCAGCTTTAAACAATGTATAAAAGAATGAGTGTGGCTGTGTTCCAATAAGCCTTTATTTACAAAAACTGACAACAGGTCAGATTTGGCCTATGAAATATAGTTTACCAACCCTTGGTCTACAGTCCCTTTACTTCCTTACTGTATGTTTACTCCTCTAATCAGCTGGACTTGGCTTTTCTCCATCACTCTATCAAAATACTTTTGCCCATGTCAGTAACATTCTTCTTGTCACTGAATCTAAAATAAAAACTTAACAGTTCTTGTCTCAATTGGTTTCTTGGGAGCCGTTGCCATACTAATCACTCTTTCCTTCTTAAAATTATCTCTTTCTTTAGAGTCCATGATAGCATTTTTCTGGTTTTTAGCCTACCACTCAAGGCAGTCTCTTAATTATTGGAGTGCCTTGGGGATTAGATCTTGATCTTGACACATCGCCTTAGGTAATCTTTGATGCTCCTATAGCTTGAATTCCTGACTGTTTTTGTTCCTTCCTGAGAACTCTTAAGTATTAATCTGTAGCCCAGATCCCTAACTTTAATACTGAGTTTGTATACCTAATGGCCTACTGGTCTTTCCTACTTGGTTATCCAAAGATACTTCAAAATCAGCATGTATGCTGAACTCATAACTGCCACACTTTATTTCATCTTCAAGATTATTTCCTTCAACCTCATCCTTTCTCAGTAAATAGCCCTACAATCTTTCAGTTGCCCAAGCCAGATACCTGTGCTTCATGTTTGATTTCTAACTCTTTGTATCTCACCTGTTTATCTCATTGAAATAATCACTGAGGTTTATTAATCCTATCTCCTAAATAGGTCTTAAATCCATATATTTCTTTTAATTTTCTGCTGCTTCCACCCTATTCAGACCACCGTCATCTCAAATTTAAATTACTACTACACTGTTCTGCCTTCCCCTTTCATGTTCTCTTCTGTTAGTAGGAATATCGCCCTACCCTGCTTCTATTATCAATAATTTTTTGTTCAGGTCTCTCTCAGATCAATATCAATTATGCTAGGAATCCTTTATTGACTCCAGAATCTGGGTCTAGTGTTTGTTCTTTGTATCTTATACTTTGTCTATTACAGCACTTACCATATTATTTTGTAATCTCTGCTTATTGTCTTTTTTTGTATCTGTCTTTTAAAGAATGTTTTATTTATTTATTTTTCCTTTATGAATATATTTACTATTTCACCATGTATATATACCACATTTTTTAATCCAGTCTACTTTCGATGGGCAGTGCAGTTGGTTCCATGGTTTTGCTATTGTCAATAATGCTGCAATGAACATGTGTGTGTAGGTGTTTTTTTTTTACTTTTTTCTTTTTTTTTTGAATTAGAGTCTCACTGTTGCACAGACTGGAGTCTTAAGCTCAAGGAAAGCAAAGATTGTGTGCTTTGTCTTTGTCACTGCTACAACTCCAATATCTGAGCATACTTCTCATAAATATATGTTGAAAAATTGAAATTAGTCTCAGTATCCATAAAATACAGAAGACTCTATACAAATCAAAGAACCAGAACTTATCTGATGAACTTAATTTTCAGGGTCAGTTAAAGAAAGAAGTTGGGTTAGGAAGTAAATAATTAGAAAGGTGTATAAATGAATGAAGATACTTAACATAGGTGTTTTATTTCATATAGAATATTAGACTCTAAATCACCAAGGCATATACTGCCAATGACCAGGTTTGCTTCCCTTTATGTTAATGCACACACATATAATAGCTGTGCTTATAAGTAATATAAGTATTCCCTATTCTTGCTGAATCTTGACTTTTAAAGAGAAAGGAAATAAACTGAATTCAATTTAGGTAATATATTAAGGCTGCCTTTTAGAGAATGTTTGCTTGTCAGAAATTAATTTTAGAGGTTGGTTTTACAAAAACATAATAAAAGGCATCTCTTTTTCAGTTGCTTTTCTATTTAACCCTTTACCCGTTTAGAAAAAATAAAAAGTGCCGCTCGCTGCTGTGTTCTTTTAATTTTACATAAACACACTCTTTGAGGCTGAAGCAAATCTGGTTTTCAATGTGAAAATATAGACTATTCTTGGGGTTATTTCTAAACAGAACTTGTCTCTAATACTAATGAGAATTACAAGAAGAAGGAGGAGGAAAAAGAAAGAAGGAGGAGGAAGAGGAGGAAAAAGAAGGAGAAGAGAATTACTATATTCTATACTTCTCTTTTATTTTATCTCAGGGTAAATGCTGTAGCCACAAGTACTACCAGCAAGTATCCTCGGATTAAACAGGGAAAGAGTTAAGAAAAAGCCTTCTTTAGTGCAGGCTGTTTTCAGTATGAATTGGTAATATAGCTGAGTTTATCCTTTAAAAGGCATTTTTAAAAATACATTGTCAATTTGGATGCATTGTATTAAAAGCAGTGCAGCATTTCAGCAATGAGAATCATCAAGGCATCCATTAGCATTCATGTGATAAACATATTTTACAGTTCTACAATTCTCCATAAATTCATATGTAGAATAAATTAAAGAGTAGTAATTTTGTCAAGTACCTTATTTCTCCTAGTTTTATCACTTTGAAAATGTATGGTATGGTAAAAATGTTTAGCATTACAAATCTTTTTCTTGCAATTGAAAATTCCTAATGTCATTAAAAAGTATACTTATTGTACAGAAATTGAAGGAAAAAAACTCTAAGTGACTGATGTAATACCTGCTGAATCTAAAAAGCAGTTCCATGTCCTCAGCCTCACAGTCCTTACAATACACATTTAGTGCTTTTATTGTTGTTAGTTGTGTACATATATTGCTAAATATACATTATGTATATTACAGGAGCTATGCTAAATACTATATGTTTTCATTAAGCCTGACAGCAAAGGTATTATTGCTGCTGTTTGACAATTGAAGAACTAAAACTCAGAGAAGTACAATGACTAGGATTCAAATTAGATCCATCTGGCCTCAAAATGTTTATTCTTCACCATAGTGAAGTATCCTCGGATTAAACAGGGAAATATATGTTGAAAAATTGAAATTAGTCATCACAGTGAAGAATATATCTAAAATATATCAGACTTCCAGTTAAGTGTATAAACTTCTAGGGCCTCATTGCCTGATTGGAATTCTGGCTCTGCCACTTACTGGCTGCAAGAACTTGGTCAAACTACCTCATCTCCCTGTGCTTTAGATTCCTTATCTTTAATGAAAATAATAATCATACTTCATGGGATTGATACAAGAATTAAATTAGTTAATAAGTATATAACACTTTGAATAGTACTTGGCACATAGTAAATGATATATGTTTGCTATTATTATTATTTAAATTATTATTTCTACTTCATGTTCTATATGTTTTTAAAATGGGCAGTGAAAAGTTTCAATAGTGCCTAATAAAATTGAATGTGTCAGAATTTAGCAGATGCTTTTCTTCATTTAAGAAATAATCTGTGTTCTGTGTTAGGTACTGGAGATTAAATATATTTGTACACACATATATATTATATATACTAAAATATAAACACACATACACACATATATACATACATACACACACTGTATCATTTGGTACAGTACCATGTTGTACTACCCTTGAACTCAAGGAGTACACAATATGTTTTGGTAGTGTCCATTGTAAAACATCATGGTAAGTACTAACAGAGGTCTTCCTTCTGTGCTGTAGAGCATAAAAGCAGGCAACTGGGGTGAATAGTAGGTAGGAAAGAAGTCAAGTAAGGTTACACAGAGGAGGTGACATTTTGGGAGAGTCTGAGAGTATGAGGTTGCCAGGAAGAAAAAGAAAGAAATGAATTTCAAATAAATAAAATATGTAAAAGCATATAAAGCATAATTCAGAAATATCTCCTGAATTGCAAAAGGAAAATCAAAATATGTTAGCAGCATTGTTTATCATATGTTTAAGCATTTGTTTGTGTCATACATGTTTTCTTATTCTAAATTTGAAAATCTAACTTTAAAAACTCATTTGGTTAAATTGAGATACAATTTTTGCTCAATAGAAGTTAAGTGGTACATGCTACAATATGGATAAACCTTGAAAATATTATCCTAAATGAGTGAAACTGGTCACAAAAGACCACATATTATATGATCTAATTTAAAATTGATCTGGTCTCCACAATAGGCAAAGATTACTGGTTGACGAGGCCTGGGAGTCATGGGAACAAGGGGTAAAACAGGAGGGCTGGAGAACTAATGTGCACTGAAAAATGAGCTCCAGTTTTTGTCAGTTATGTATTTCTAAAAATACATAAAATTCATAAATACAAAATACCATTATAGGTTAAATTTTTCCTCAGACAGTTACTACCTTCAATTAACCATATATCCTATCAAATTAGTTATGGTACCTACCTGTCTTTAGGAATTGGGGTCCACAAGTGCTGGGGGCAAAATAGGGTGTTTCCTATTATGCTGCGGTTAACAATGGATTTTCAGCTGATTGTTTTATGATAAATTTAGTACCCTTTATAACATAAAACAAATGCTGAACTTGCCCTTTTTACGTTGCTGAGAGCTTCCAAATAGCTGATAAGAAGTGTAAATTTAACTAAACTATAAAATGAATACTCATTTAGGTGCACATATTGGTCCTCTTTTCCAATATATGCTGGCTTAATTTTTTTCTATCTTGTGATGCGACAGCACAAGATAGAAAAAAATTAAGCCAGCATATATTTTTAATTACCTTTTTCTTACACTGTGAATTATATAAGGTTATTTCATTTAGGATGCCAAATACATAGTAACTCTTGAAAGTACATATGCATCATTTAAATTTCTGTCTATGAATCCAAAAAGTGATTTTATGAAGATAGGAGAAGCCTAAATTTGGATGTTGAGCTCATAGTCTTTAAAACTACATACTGCACACATAATAGGATTTCAATTTGGTATCTGTAATTTATCCATAGTTCCTCAGCTAGGGTACTAACACATGTTTTGAGAAGCGAAGTAATTCCAAATGATAGTTTCAGTAATTAGGTTTTTATAATTGTAACAATTTACCATATCCAGAGAAATATAGCATCACCTATAGAATTTAGTACCCAAAAAAAGCTTCAATTTTTTTGCTGTCAGTGCTCTTCTTAACATAATTTCTCACTGCTTAAGAAGCTTCAAGTAATCATATTCAAAACCTCTTATCTTGCTGATTATATTCAGCAACCATAGCTAAATATTTCAGTACCAAAGCTGAAAATCATAATGACATATCAGCACACACATAATAAATTACAGTTAATGAATACCATAGAAGGTGTATTTTGATTGGCTCCAAGTTTGTGATCTGCTCATGCATAGCACATTGTATTTTTAAGAGGAAGGAAAATATGGTGATGATATGACTGCCAAACATATTGTTTTATCTACACAGAAGCAAAGTAATATTTTAGCCAGACTGAAAAGGGCATATGCAGATAACAGGTCAAATGTGCTGATAACCAAAATAGATATATCTGATTTAACATTTAGTAAGAATATTTCATGCACACTCTAATGAAATTTTTACATTGGATAAAAATATTTCTGGCCAAGAGCAGTTTGTTGTCACATTTACAGGCAAAACTATTGTATTTTTTAGCTAAATATGCATAAAACCCAAAATGTTCTACTTTAACCAGCTTGAGGCAGGGGCCTTCAAGTGTGAGAAGCCACTTTTCAAACCAACTAGGGAATCAGTACTCAGAACTTAATTACTGTTCTGTTTATATTTTGTCCATATGTTTACTGAGTAAAGAATAATTAAAGAGACCTACAAGTATATTGTCATCATTGGGGTCAAATACTACAGTATAATTGGAAAATATTGTCATTGTTTATACAAAGTCCACTTATTCTGATGTTCTCCATGTATGATATTTTCTTCCTTCAGGGGAAAATGATATGATCTCAACTGAACTGTGTACTAAAGGATCTAGCCAAATGGAATAGCTGGTATATGTGCATGTGTGTGTATGTACAAGAGTGTGCATGCATGCAATTGGGAGCACTGCTGGGAGAACATAGGAAACACCATGAACAAAGACCCAGACCCAGAGGGCAGTATGCAGAACACTAGCCCTACGTTGGTGCTGCCACACAGGCAGTGTATTTAGATTACTCTGTAGAAGGAGTCAAGGGTCAGATTTTGGAAGTCTTGAATGCCATGCTAATAAGTTTGTTATTTGCTTTTGCTGTTTATATGCTGCTTATATTCTTAAGTAGATAAGCATTTTGTCAAACTGTACTTTTCAAAAATTAAAAGGGAAAAGTTATAATTTAGTTGATTCAACCCTGGGAAAATGCCTCTTATGGCTTGCATTCCAAGTATTTGTTGCAGCAGTCCTTTTGTAATTTTTGTCAAATGTCAGTGTAAACTCAGTATTTTCAGTTTGCACACTGCCCTTTGTAATAAGTGGGGCCATGCCTGTGAGGTTTTGGAACCAGCTGGGCTGGGCAGTGTTTTAATGAAGTACCTTTGGAATCACAGAGCTTTAAAGAAGTAGTTTTGGAATCACAGCAATAGAAATCAACTGAAATTCAGGTGACAGTGACCATTTTTCCTGCCTGATTTCTGTATTATGTGGCATACCCATTAGGCTAACCTTTTTGTTATTTGTTTGGAATTAGAATTTTAAACTTGATGATGATATTATGTTAATGTTTGCAACATTTTCATAATGACCAGTCTTTTGTTGTTTGGGGTTTAATTAGTGCAACTAACAGAAATAGAGTTGATTATATTTTTTGAAAAATTGAAGACTAGCCAAGCATTAACCCTTGTATTACTCAAGACAGTTCATTGGCAATATTTATCAAAATATTTTACCTTCACCATAGCTTTTATCTACTTCTGTGTAGACTGAGTTATTGAATGGAGCTAATTGTATAAATTTATGGGGGTCTATATATTATCTTGATATGCAGGTGAAAGTGCTGTGACACTGTTGAACTGTCACAATAATGCAGTGGAAAAAACAATGACTTATTACACTTCTGTATACTTTATGAGTTATTTCACCTTTGTGGGCACCAGTTTTATCATCTTTTAAATGAGAAGGTTAAGCCAGGTTATTGCTAAAGCTTTTTCTTACTAACATCTTTTGGTTCTAAATTACTCAGTTCACTAGTTTAATTTGCATCTATCGGTCTACTTTTCAACATCCATGAGTCATAGAATTGAAAAGAAACTTGGGAGATCATGACATCAAGCTGCCTCACAGAAAATTAGAAATTTGTTTACTCCCCCTGCCCAGGGTACATTGCTTGCACTTTCTCAGGCTGGCATGCTTTGAATCAGAGCTGATTGTGACATCTATGACTACCCTTTGGTTGCCAAGATTTATTTTCTGAATCAGATAAATGGGAAGAGGATCCCTTCCTTCCTCTCTGTTCTATGTACATTCTTCCCATATTTGGGAGCTTAGCTGTAAAGGGCAACCTGCCAGCATAAAGAAGGACCTTTCTTTGGTCAAGAGTACATTCCTTCCCATGACTTACTCGCCTTTGTATCATGAGTACCTTTCTTGCACAGTACCTGGTACTTTTTAAATGTTTATTGAATGACTGAGTATTGTTGATGACAAAAATGACTAACATATAGGTTGAGTTTCAGGGCTCAGTCTGTAGTGGGAGATGAAATTATATCCCTAATTTTTGAACAGTAAATCCTAGTAAAGATAGTTAACAAATGATAATAGAGATACTAGAATATATTTGTAATTATCTATAACTATATATAGTTACAGAAAATATTATCTACAGACACTTATTTAGTAAATGGTGACTAATTTTTATTTTAAGGACTCATTCAGTGGGACTTGAAATATTTAAATTTCATCTCTGCCTTTCATTTCTAAACTAAAAAGAAAACTTCCTCTTTAAGTATCTAGCAAGATATTTTTAGATTCAACTTGAATGAGAGAGTAGTAGTATTACTTTTACTGGAATGTTCTACTGCCTGATTTTCTAAGTGAAAGGATAATTGTATCATTTCTAATTCTGATATCCAGTTTAAGTTTAAAAAGTAATCACTGTAAATTTGGTTGGATTCTTATCTAGTTTATATCTGTATTATTTAGAGGATATTTCTTCTTGGGTAATTTGTGAAGAGGTTAATGCATTTCTCTCTTGAAAAATGTATATGTGTTCCTAATTCCTAACTAATGGGAAAACAGAGGGTATTTTTAGTGTCAGCTTTCATCAAATCAGACCTTTCTGAAGACCTTACTAAATTCTATTTCCATGGGAATTTTGCTAATGGGTATGTGCAACATTATCCAGGTGCTCAAAGACAGGATTACAAATTAAAAATAAAAAAGAATGAGTGAACAAATACATCTTCTTTTTAAAAAATTGGCGGGATGTTGATCTTTGCACTTTAATTTTCACTGTGCAGTGTTTTCAGGTAGGGTGCAAAAAGTCTGAGTTTGGTATTAATGCGTGAGATCAGCTTGGACAATATAAGTAATGAATTTTCTAAGTGGGTTCTTAGTTGTAATCTTATATGTACAAGGCAGAAAAAAGAGAGTAAACTTTCCAGTCCATGTGTGTTTAGTTAACAATATTAGTGACTTCAATGGGTTTTACAGGAAAATGGAAGATTGAAGGCATATTTAAAAATAAACCATCCAGTTTTATTTCCCGTATGCTAACTTACTGATTTACTTTTATTCATATAATAAATGTCTACTGTACATTTCAAAATACTATATAGAAATCATTAATGAAGCAGTGATATTCAACATTTTTCGAATATCTGCCTCCCTAGATATTCTCATTTCTTAGGGCTCAGTCCTAGGCTGCTTCTCTTCTCCTGCTACATTCTTTTCCTGGGCAATCTCATGCATTCTTATGTGTAAATATCATCAATATAATAGTGACTCCCAAATATATATCTTTTGCCTAAATCTCTTTGCTGACTTTCCAGTCTGATTTCATATATTTTCAGGGAAATATGGCAGACATATCAAGCTAATTATGTCTGAAACTGTACTTTTGATCTTCCACTTCTTACTCAGATTTGCTGCTTTAGAATTTCTGTTCTCATTTCCATCCATCCAGCTTCTTTTGACAAAAACATGAGAGTTATTAGTGACTTCTTTTATTCCTTCACCACTCTCCAACCCAACACAAATTTGTCACCAAGTGCTATCTGTTCTATCTCTGAACATGATTCAGAATATGTTTTACTTACCTGTTACTGCTGCTATCACATTTGATCAGGTCACTGTATTTTGCCTGGGCTAATGCAGTAGCCTCCTAAAACTGGTTTTTCCATATACAATTAGGCCAGTTCTAATCCATTTGCAAATAAAAGCGAAAATGAGTTGTTAAATATGTAAATATAATTATGTTATTCTTAAAACTCTACAGTGACTTCCCATTGCTCTTAAAAAATATCTCTTTTATCTATTTCAGAAGAGGTGAAGGGGCGTATATTAGCTTACTAGGGCTGCCATAACATATTACCACAAAGTGAGTAGCTTAAACAACAGAAACCTATTTTCTGACAAAGGAAACCTATTTCTTCTAAAGGCTAGAAGTCCAAGATCAAAGTGTGGATAGGGTTAGTTTTTCCTAAAGCTTATCTGTGGCTTATAAATGGTTATCTTCCTTCAGTGTTTTTATGTGGTTTCTTCTTTGTATGTGTCTGTGTCCTCATCTCCTGTTCTAAGCATACAAGTCATTTGGAGTAGGGCCCACCCTCTGATCTCATTGTATTTAATTACCCCCAAGCTCTAGCTCCAAATAGAGTCACCGTCTGAGGTACTAGGGAATATGACCTCAACATAGGAATTTTTTTTTTTTTTTTTTGAGTTGGAGTGTCACTCTGTCACCCAGACTGTAGTGCAGTGGCCGCTCCTGGCCACCACAGCCTTGACCTGCTGGGCTCCGGTGATCCTTCCACCTCAGCCTTCCGAGTAGCCGGAATTACAGGCATGCGCTACCATGCCTCGCTAATTTTTTGATTTATTGTAGAGATGAGGTCTCGGCTGCCCAGGCGGGACTTGAACCCGCGGGCTCAGGCAATCCACTCACCTCAGCCTCCCAAAGGTGCGGGATTACAGACTGAGCCACCAAGCCCAGCTAACATAGGAATTTTGAGGAGTCACAACGCAGCCCATAACAGAACCTACACAGGTAGCTGATGGAGGAATAAGCACATACAAAATGTTGTGCTTATAGATTTTAGAGTGCTAATAGAGATATTACTCTGAGTAATGTAGTACTCTGAATTAGGTAGTTTCGTGTGGTCTTGCTTCCTCTAATATCTTTTAATCACACCCTTTAACTACCATTATGTCAACATATCCTCTTAAATAGCAGTTGAAAAGATACTGCCTCTGGAAAATGTTTTCAGAGGAGCAACATTTTGTTGCGTTCCCCTCCAGTTGCATTTCTTTTCCACCCTTTACCCCTACCATAGTCTTTTCTGTCCATCAAAAGCACCAAGCTTTTTCCACTAAGATTCTTCACTTATCTCTTCCCTCTGCTTGAAGTTTTCTTTCATCCAAAATCCCTTTCCTTCCTTTCCCTACGTACTCCTATTCATCTGACTGGTTTATCCTAGTCATGCTTGAAATTCTACCCCTTTTTGTAAATGAGGTACCACTTTGTATTTTCCCCTTCCCTTCATTGCATTTAAGATAATTTCATTTATAGTCTGGCAACTTAGTTTCCTACCTCCACTCCAAATTCCAAACTCTGCCATGAAGACTGGGACTATCCATATACCAAATACCTAGCAAAATGCCTAGTACCGAGTAGGAGCTCTGTGAATATATACTGAATGAACAAATTAACTGAGTAAAGAATGCATGTACTTACTTTGTTAAACTGCTATCTCTGTGTGGATATGAAGTAAAAAATTTTGCTAATTTCTGACAAAGGCACACAGAAACAAGGCATATTTATCATGGACATATGGTACTCTTCCTGGAATGCTCTTTCCTTGGTGTGCTTCCTTGACTTTTTTTTTTTTAATGAATGCAAAAGGTTTTTTTTTTTAATTAGAACATTGTAATAGTAACAAATAGGGACCAAGTTAGACATATGTCAGTAAAGGAGTGGTTGGTTACATAAATTAAGGGAATGTATGCTTGACTTTTTTTTTTTTTTTTACTATTTTTTTATTGTGGCAAAATATATATAACACAAAATTTACCATTTTTAAGTATACTATTTAGGCCGGGATCGATGGTTCAGCCTGTAATCCCAGCACTTTGGGAGACTGAGACGAGTGGATTGCCTAAACCCTTGGGTTCAAAACCAGCCTGGACAAATTGACGAGACCTTGTCTCTACAATAAATCAAAAAAATTATCCAGGCGTGGTAGTGCATGCCTGTAGTTCCGGCTACTTGGAAGGCTGAGGCAGAAGGATTGCCAGAGCCCAGCAGGTCATCGCTGGGGTGGCTGTGAGTGTGTCACTGCACTCCAGCCTGGGAGACGAGTGAGACTCCTGCTAAAAAAAAAATACATTAATAATGTTGTGTAACCATTGCCACTATTTCTAAAGTTTTTCATCACTGCAAATTTTGTATCCATTAAGCAATAATTTCCCATTCCCCTTTTCTCAAGTCCTTGGTAACATCTCATTTGTGTCTCTATCTTCCTGCCTGTCCTAGATATTTAGATTCATCAAACCAAACTGGGTCCATTTGCCAGCCTGCGGTGGAGCCAAACACCGAAGCGCCAAGTTTTTGTAGCAAGAAAGGTTTATTGCCAGCCAACTGACAGGAAGACAGGAGCAAACTCTTAAATGTCTCTCCAATCTGTGTGCTGAGTCGGGTTTTATAAGCATAAACTAATAAGGCGTGATCTGATTGGATCTGATTGCAATGAGGTGATTGGTGCTGGGAGGCATGATCTGACTGGATCCTGCCTTGAGATGACATCAGGGGTCCATCTGATTGGATCCTGGATCCTGCCTAGGGTTTCCACTTCTTAATTCAGTCCCCACTCCTCCGTGAGAGCACTTAGGTTCCACCACCAGTTGCACACTTGCGGCTTCTGAGCATGCTCGGGTCATGTGACCTTAAAACCTGGGAATCCATGGCAACTAAAAAACAACTCACAATGTTATTACATGAAAGTTGAACCTGATTGGTTTGATGTGGTTACATATTCATATAAGTGGAGCCATACAATATTTGTCCTTTTATGTCTGGTTTATTTCAAGTTTTCTCCGTGTTTCAGAAGTCATTCCTTTTTATGGCTGAATAATGTTACATTGTATATACTTGCTGCCTTCGGGGTATTCGTCTCTGATAAGACACTTAAGTTGTTTCCACCTTTTGGCTCTTGTGAATAATACTACTTTGAACACTGTTGTACAAGTATTTGTTTCATCTCTTTTGAGTATATATCTAGGAATGGATAGCTTAGTCATATAATAACGTTTAACTCTTTCAGGATCTGCCAAACTCTTTTCCAAAACTGCTGCACCATTTTGCATTCCCACTAGCGACGTGAAAAAGGATTCCAATTTCTCTACATCTTTGCCAACACTTCTCTTTCCATTTTTTAAAATACCCTTTCTAGTAAGTGTGAAGTAGTACTCATTGTAGTTTGATTTGCATTACTTTAATGACTAATGATGTTGAGCATATTTCATGTGCTTATTTGCAACTTGTGTATTTTCTTTGGAGAAATAACAGTTCCAGTCATTTGCCCTTTTTTTTTTGAATTGAAGTTTCACCTCTGTTGCCCTGAGGCACGCTCCCAGCCATCGCAGCCTCCACCTACTGGACTCGGGCGATCCTTCCGCCTCAGCCTTCCAAGTAGCCAGAACTATGGGCGTGCACTACCACGCCCAGCTAATTTTTTGTTTATTGTAGAGACGAGGAGGTCTCGCCAAGTTGCCCGGCAGGTGTCGAACCCACGGGCTCAGGCAGTCCACTCGCCTCAGCCTCCCAAAGCGCTGGGATTACAGGCTGAGCCACCGAGCCCAAGCTGCCCATTTTTTAATTGGGTTGGTTGTGTTTTTGTTGTTGAGTTGTAGTTTTTAAAAATATTTGCATATTATACTCATATAAGATATATGCTTTGCAAATATTTTCTTCCATTCTGTGGATTGTCTTTTTACTCCCTCACCTCTTTTAAATCTTTAACTCAAATGTCACCATTTCAATGAGACCTTGATTTTTTGTTCCCTCCCCACCACCATATCCCTGCTTTATTGTTCTTTTTACCAGTTATCACGAATAAACATTTCTATATATAATCATATTAATTATTACTAGTTGATACTTTGTTTATTGTCTGTTTTCCCCCAACCAAAATGTGAGGATTTTATCTTTGTTGCTCATTGCTATATAAACATATAATGGTGGACATTTAATAAATATTTATTGAATAATAATGAATGAATGAATTTAACACAACAATGTCTTTTTTGTTTTTGTTTTTGTTTTGACACAGGATCATCCTCTGTCTCCCAGGCTGGAACACATGAGTGGCTCCATCCTAGCTCACTACAGCCTTGACCTCCTGTACTTGAGCATTCCTTCTGCCTTAACCTCTCAAGTAGCTGGAACTACAGGCATATTTCACTATGCCTGGCTCATTTTGTATTTTTTGTAGTGATGAGGCCTCACTATGTTGCCCAGGCTGGTTTTGAACTCCCAAGCTCAAGTGATTCTCCTGCTTTGGCCTCCCACAGTGCTGGTATTACAGGCATGAGCCACTGTGCCTGCCCCATTCTTTTTTTAATTGGGTAAATATAGCACACACAGAAAAGAACATAGTGATTTGATAAATCACATGGTATAAGGAGACTAATCTTTAATTCACCCCAAGATCAAAAAGTAAGTTATTGTCAGCACCTTAAAAGTCTCTCTTATGCTTTCTTCCAGTTACTACCTTCTCTTTCCAGTAACTCAAAAGTGAACACTATTCTGATACTTCTTATAATACCTTTGTTGTTATATTTGTAATTTTATCACCAAGAATTTATCTCCTAAACCTTTTTTATTGTTATTAATTCATCATATAAATGTGTTTAGTATCTATTCTTCTGGCCATACCTTCACTATTATATTTGTAAGAGTCAAGCATGATGTATTTAGTTTTAGCTTACTTTCATGTCTATATAATTTTCCATTGTATTACTATACTATAATTTATATATTCTTTTGAAAGAAATTTTGGTTGCTTCTGTTGGTTGGTTATTTTGCATAAAGATGCTGTCAGTATTCTTGTACACATCTCATGGTGTCCAAATATACACATTTCTGTTAAGCACAATATTAATCTCAGTAGTGAATTGCTTGGTCAAAAGGTGTGCTTATACTACTATTTTCATCGTATAGATGTGCTTATACTACTAGTTTTTATAGTAATATACAAATTTTCATCCCTTCTAGCGGAATAATTACTAATATGTTTCCATATATTTGTTGGTGGTTTGGTCATCTTCTGTGAAGTGCCTATTCAGTCTCTTGTCCATTTTTAACTGTGTTTTTGTCCATTTTATTGATTTGTTTGTACTTCTTTGTGTATTACAGATTAAATATCTGTGACTAACATTTTCACTCTCTTAATGGTGTGTTTTATAGTCAGTGTTTTTTTTTTAAAGTTTTCCTATACTTTCAGGTTATGGAGATATTCACTTATACAGTATTTCCTTTTAGGAGCTTTTTTATTTTACCTTTTCGTGTGCTTATTTGCAATTTGTGTATCTTCTTTGGAGAAATATTTATTCCAACCATTTGCTCATTTTTTCATTGGCTTGGTTGTCTTTTTGTTGTTGAGTTATAGGAGTTTTTAAAATATATTATACTCTTATCAGATATATGCTTTGCAAATATTTTCTTTCATTCTGTGGGTTGTCTGGAAATAGGAGACCACATGAGCAAAAACAGAGGCAGAAAGTGTGGGATATTTGAGAGACAGTGAGTACCCAGTTTGGCTAGAGTAGAGACTTTGGTAGGTCTTGTGGGAAATAAAACCAGAAAGTTAGATTAGAGAAGATTATGTAGGCCCAAGAATGGAAGACTAAGAAAAGATGTTATTCTGCTTTATTCTCACTTGAGCAAATGTCATTTGCAGTAACCTCCAAAGCATCTTGCGTACAATACTTTTGTCTCAAGGGGGACCATGCATTAGTGTGGATAACTCAGTGCAGATCCATCACGTCTTCTATAAAAACAATCATTCTCTCTACTCACAAGAAAAATAACAACAGAACAAAAAACCTACCTTATTTACTGATTTCATTTTTATGTTTAAAAACTTCTTCATTTGTTGGATGTGGTTGTAATCCCAACACCTTGGAAGGCAAGGCAGGAGGATTGCTTCAGCACAGGACTTCGAGACTGGCCTTGGCAACATAGCATAGATCTCGTTTCCGCAAAAAAATAAAAAGTTTGTTTGGGTATGGTGGCTGTTATCTACTCAGGGCACTGAGGCAGGAGGATTGTCTGAACCCAGGAAGTCGAGGCTGTGGTAAGCCATGCTTATGCCACTGCACTCCAACTTGGGTGACAGGGTGAGACCTGACTCAAAAAAAAAACACGTGTGTAAGGTTCTGCACATATATCAATATCTTGGCCTATCTAGCTGTCACCTGATGACAACTTTTTAACCAGATGTGTTAAATGTTTCCCATTAGTTGTCTTGGATAATAGCAGTACCCAATGATACTACTATTCAACAAACAAGCAACAAAAAGTTCTCCTAGAAATAATTTGTATTACTTATTTAGTCATTAAATTCCTTTGGAAAATTATCTGTTAGGATTATCAGCACTTCTTATTGACTGGACTTGGTGGCTCAGTCTGTAATCCCAGCATTTTGGGAGACCAAGGCAAGTAGATTGCCTGAGCCTACAGGTTTAAGACTAACCCAAGCAACTTGACAAGACCTCATCTCTACAAATAAAAAAAAAAAAAAAGCCAGGCATGGTAGCATGAGTTCATAGTTCTGACTACTCAGAAGACTGAGGCGGAAGCATTGCCGGAGTCCAGCAGGTTGACACTGGGGTGGTCATGAGCATGCATGCCACTGTAGTACTCTATCCGCCTGGGTGAAGGAGTGAAACTCCAACTCAAAAAAAAAAAAAAAGAAAGAAAGAATTATCAACGTTTCTTTAAAATCTTTTAACATCCAGTTTGTCATTACAGTAAGTTCCCTATATAACAAAACTTCAAGTGCGAATGAATGTTCACATGTCCAATCACATAAGATAGTTTACTTGTCTGGAGTACTTTTCAAGATACTGTACTGCAAGATTAAAAATGTTTTGTGTGTGTGTGTTTTTTAAATGTCCTATCTGTGTGAAAAATAATATAAACCTATTACAGTACAGTACTATAGAGCCAATTATATTAGTTGGGTACCTCCACTAACTTTGTTGGACATAGGAACAAATTGGACTATGAACATGCTCTCAGAATGGAACTCATTTGTATGTAGGAGTCTTATTGTATATAAAAAATACCCTTTGTAACTGATTTCTGGAACATTAGGGATGTAAGTCATTAGCTTTTTTCTAAACACTTGACTATTTTAAAAAATAAGGCACAGTATCATCTAAAGGGGTGTGTGTGTGTGTATGTGTGTGTATGTGTGTGTATGTGTGTGTGTATCGAGAGATGTATTTAGAAGCATATAATTATTTTTGGTTTAGTTCAAGTTTAAGATAGTTTTGCTATATGATTGACAAGATGAGGATGCATTTTCATAATTCACAGCTGTAGTTTTATGCTGTTAGGATATTTCTCAGTATGACATAATAGACTACATTTTATTACCTGTCTTTCTGACTCTAGGGGGAAAAAATAGAACCAAATAGTCAAGTCACATTATCTAATGACAATGATAGACAAGAAGCACATGGATAATTAAATCCATTGTCAAATTCAGCCTATAAAACTACCTTAACCAGGAGCTTCTACATTTTCCTCCACAAAGTCTGTTGTTAGAGTTGCTACTGATAGCTAAGATGTCAGGTTCGAGTTTCAGTTTTATTCTCTTCTTCTTCCCGTAACAAAGATACTAATGAACCATGAGTTGTCTCAGAAGTATATAAAGTTAAGGAAGAGACATGTAGAGCCCAGACAATCCAGAGAGAAACACCCCTGAAATATGAATAATTGAACCCTCATTGAACTTAGTGCTTTTTATACATCTTTACTGGTTTGGGACTGCCACTGATTTGTATACAGACATTAAACCGAAGAGATGTTGTTTAAAAACATAGTCCCTTAATAGATAAAACCCTTCATACATATATTTTTTAATGGGTAAGAAGTGAAATCATTTGATTCTGTTTTTTATAAGCAAATGTGTGACTTCTTAGTTATAGTCTTAAGGAAAGCTGAATATGTTTTCCTCCTAAAAATACACTGGCCCCAGGAGAGCTTTTGATCATACCTACTCCTAATATTTGTGTGACCTGAAGTAAGAATAAAAAATGGAGGCCACATATCATATGTCTAAACTTAAGTCATAAATAAATCTATCAAGCTCTTAATTAAAATGTGATCTATACTTCTTAGTTGATAAGATATCTTCATGATGTCCTAGAAAATCAGGTTTAAATTTGAAATTTTGGGACTCTATGGGATTCCATGTCAGAACATGACAGTTTGGGGAATTTGCCTCTGGTCAGTCACCCTTCCTTTTTGTCTTATACTTCTAAGCTCCATTTGTATTCCCCCATAAAACAACTACCGTGAACTACCCTTTGGAAACCTATAGATTCTCAAATTCTGAATATACACATAAAGACAAGAAATACCGCTTTTATATTCATCATGGTCTTCTCTAAGTCATTTTGGGTTGAATGGGAAATGACAATGATAATACCTACTTGTGATTATGCCAGACATAGGTCAAACTGTGTATTTATCTGTCTACACACACACACACACACACACACACACACACACACACACACACACTTAAATTATGTTAGCTACTGTTATTTTTTATTGTGGTTAAAAAAATATAGTACATAATATTTACCATCTCAAACCATTTTAAAGTGTATAGTTTACTAATGTTAAGTATATTCACATTGTTGTAAGACATATCTAAAATGTTTTTATCTCGTAAATCTGAAATTCTATACCCATTAAATAACAATTCACCTTCCCCTGCCCCAGCCTTGGTTATCACTGTTTTATTTTCTGTCATTGTGAATTTGACTACTTTAGATAACTCGTGTAAAGTGGACTCATACAGTATTTGTCTTTTTGTGACTGGCTTATTTCACTTAGCATAATATCCTCAAGTCACATTTTATTTATCCATTCATCTATCAATGGACACAGTACTGTGAATAGTACTGCATCGACATGAGTGTACAAATATCTCTTTGAGACCCTGCTTTCATTTCCTTTGGATATATACCCAGAAGTGGGATTTCTGGATGATATACTAATTCTGATTTTAGTTTTTGATGAACTTCCTTACTGTTGTTCATAGCATTTATACATCTTACAATCCCAACAGTGCACAAAGGTTTCAGTTTCTCCACATCCTCACCAACAGTTATTTTGGTTTTTTTTTTAGATAGTAGCCATTCTAATGGGTCATTGTGGTTTTGATTTGCATTTCTCTGATGATTAATGATGTTGAACATCTTTTCCAATGCTTGTTGGCCATTTCTGTATCGTCTTTGAAGATATGTCTATTCAGGTTCTTCACACATTTAAAAATCAGGTTATTTAATTATCATGATACTATAAGAAAGGGATTGGCAGTAGTGGGAAACTGCCAGGGGAGAGGGGGTGGGATTGGCAGTTGAGGGAAACTGCTGGGGGTGGAACACACCTCATCAACAAGGGTACTTGCGTAATGAGCGTTTGTATACCTAACCCTGAATTTAACCCACATCTTTAAAATAAAAAATTTTTAAAAATCAGCAGGTTATTTGATTTTTTTCTTGCTGTTATTGTTGAGTTGTAGGAGTTACTTATATATTCTGAATATAACCCCTTATGAGACATGTTTTTCAAGTTTTTCCTCCCATTCACTCTGTTGATTGTGTTATTTGACACACCAAAGTTTTAAAGTTTATTGTAGTCCCATTTGCCTATTTTTGCTTTCATTGACAGTGCTTTTGGTGTCATATCTAAGAAATTACTGCCAAGCTCAATATCACGAAGCTTTCTCCCTATGTTATCCTCTAGAAGTTTCACAGTTTTAGGTCTTATGTTTTCACCTTTAATCCATTTTGAATTAATTTTTGTATGTGGTATAATATGTATGTGGTATAATATAAGGGTATAACTTTATAGTTTTTTTCATTTTTATTCTTAATTCAGGGAGTACATGTGTATGTTTGTTACATGGATATATTGTATAGTAGAGGGAATCGGGGCTCAGGTGGACAGATGTAAGCAATTGTGCCCAGTAGGTAATTTCAGAACCCTAACCCCTCTTCCCACCTCCCATTGGTGTCCTCACTATCTATTATTTCCATCTCTGTAGCCATTTAGCTACTGCTATAAATGAGAATATGTGGTGTTTGATTTTCTGTTTCTGAGTTAGTTTACTTAAGATGATGATCTCCAGCTCCATCCATGTTGCTGCAAAAGACATGATTTCATTATTTTTTGTGACTGTGTAGTAATATTCCATGGTGTACATATACCATATTTTCTTTATCCAGTTAGTCATTGGTGGGCACTTCAGTTGATTCCATGATTTTGCTATTGTAAATAGCACTGAAATGAACATATGAGTATAGGTATCTTTTTAATATATTGATTTCTTTCGTTTGGTTAGGTCCCTAGTGGTAGGATTACTGGGCCAAATAAAATTCAATTTTTGGTTCTTTGAGAACTATCCAGACTGTTTTCCATAAAGGATGAACTAGTTTACAATCCCACCATCAGTAAATGAATGTTCCATTTTCTCTACAACCACGTCAATATTTGTTGTTGTTTGATTTTCTAATAATAGTCATTCTGACTGGTATGAGATGATACCTCATTGTGGTATTAATTTGCATTTCTCTGGTGATTAGTGATGTTTAGCATTTTTTTCTTGTTTGTTAACTATTTGTGTGTCTTCTTTTAAGACGTGTCTATTCATTTTCTGAAAGAACTAGAAATTGACCTTCCATATGACCCAGCAATTCCCCTATTGGGAATATACCCAGAGGAACTCAAATAATTCTACAAAAAAAGATACCTGCACACATGTTTGTTGCAGCTCTATTCACAATAGCAAAAACATGGAACCAACCATGTTGGACTAGATTTTAAAAATGTGGTACATAAATACAATGGAATATTATACAGCCATAAAGAGGAACAAACATAAGGACTTCACAGCAACTTGGATGGATTTAGAGTCGATCATACTCAGTGATCTGTCACAGAAACCAAGAACAGAGTACCATATGTTCTCACTCATAAGCGGACCTTGAACAATTATTATAATACTATAAGAAAGGGATTGGCAAACTGAGAATTCCTAGTGGGAAACTGTCAGGGGTGGGGGCGTGGAATTGGCAATTGAGGGAAACTGCTAGGGGAGGAAGGGATATACCTCATTAATAAGGGTACCTGCATAATCAACATTTGTATACCTAACCCTAAATTGTACCTCACATCTTTATAATAAAAACAGAAGTGTTTATTCATGTCCTTTACCCACTTTTTGGTGTGTGTGTGTGTGTGTGTGTGTGTGTGTGTGTGTGTGTGTGTGTGTTGAGTTATTTGAGGTCCTTATAGATTTTGGATACTAGCCCTTTGAGGTATAATTAGCAAACATTTTCTGCCATTCAATAGGTTTTCTGTCTACTCTGTTGGTTATTTCTTTTGCTGTGCAGAAGCTTTTTAAGTTCCATTTGTCTATTTTTGTTGCAGTTGCAGTTTTTTTGGGGTCTTCATCATAAAGTATTTGCCTAGGCCACTGTTCAGAAGAGTGTTTCCTAGGATTTCTATAGTTTCAAACCTCACATTTCAGTCTTTAATCCATCTTGAGTTAATTTTTGTATATTGTGAGATATAGGGGTTCAGTTTCATTTTTCTGCACATGGCTAGCCAATTTTCCCAGCACCATTTATTAAATTGAGTGTCCATTCCCCACTGTTTATTTTTGTCAGTTTGATTGTAGGTATGTGGTTTTATTTCTGGGTTCTCTTTTACACTGATCTGTCTATTCTTATACCAGTACCATACTGCTTTTACTATTATGGCCTTATGGTATAATTTGAAGTCGGGTAATATGATGCCTGAGCAATTGTTCTTTTGCTTAGAATTGTTTTGGCTATTTGGGCTTATTTTTGGTTCCATATAAATTTTAAGATTGTTTTTTTCTAGTTCTATGAAGAATGAAGTTGGTATTTTGATTGGAATTGCATTGAATCTGTAGATGACTTTGGGTGGTATGGTCATTTTAACAATAATGATTCTTAGTATCCATAAACATGGAATGTTCTTCCTTTCATTTGTGGTGTCTGTGATTTCTTTCATGAGTGTTTTGTAGTTCTCCTTTCAGAGATCGTTCATCTCCTTAGTTTGGTGAGCCCCTTGGTATTGTACTGTATTTTATTTATTTTATTTTATTTTTTGTCACTAGTGTGAATGAATTAAGCTGTTTTTTGGTTCCGGTTTGAGTGTTATTGGTGTATAGGAATATTACAGATTATTATACATTGATTTTGTATCCTGAGACTTTACTGAAGTCATTTGTCAGATATAGAAGCTTCTTTGGGGAGTCTTTAGAGTTTTTTGTGTTTACAATCATGGTATCCACAAACAAGGAGAGTCTGGATTCCTACTTACTGATTTGGATGCCTTTTATATCTGTCAGGGGCCTTTTATATTTTTCTCTTGCCAAATTGCTCTTGCTAGGACTTCTAGTACAGTGTTGAATAAGAATGACTTAAGTGGACATCTCTATCTTGTTCCTATTCTGAGGGGGGATGTTCCCAATTAAGTATGATGTTGAATTTGTCATATATGGCTCTTATTATTTTGAGATACGTCCCTGCAATGCCTATTTTGTTTAAGGCTTTTTATCATAAAGGGATGTTGTATTTTATAAAATGCCTTTTCTATATCTATTGAGATTATCATGTGGTTTTTATTTTTGCTTCTGTTTACGTGGTAGATCATGTTTATTGATTTGTGGTTATTGAACCATCTTTTCAGTCCTGGAATAAAACCCATTTGCTCATGGATAATTTTTTGGATATGCTGTTGAATTTGTTTTGCTAGTATTTTGTTAAAGATTTTTGCATTTATATTCATCAGGGAAATAGGTCTGTAGTTTTCTTTTTTGTTGCAGCCTTGTCTGATGTTGATATCAGTGTGATACTGGTTTCATAGAATGAACAACTTCATTATTTTGCATGTGGATTTCCATTTGTCCCAACACCATTTGTGGAAGAGTCTGCCCTTTCTCCATTGAGCTGTCCTGGCACCCTTGTCAAAGTTTATTTCTGGGCTCTTTATTCTGTTCTGTTGGTCTATTTGTCTGTCTTTTTACTCATACCATACTGTTTTGGTTACTGTAACTTTGTAATATGTTTTGGAATCAGGAAATATGAGTCATTCAACTTTGTTCTTTTTTTTGTTTTTAAATTATTTATTTTTTATTTTAATGTAAAGATGTGGGATACAATTCAGGGTTAGGAATACAAACATTGATCATGCAGGTACCCCTGTTAATGAGGTATGCCCCTCCCTGCCCTAGCAGTTTTCCTCAACTGCCAATCCCACCCCCACCCCGTTCTTCTTTTTTCAAAAAAATTTTTTGGCTATTCAGGGTTCCTGGAGTTTCCATATAAATTTTTAATATTTTTTTCTATTTCTACTAAAAAAAAAAAATACCATTAGGATTTTATTAGGGATTGCACCAAATTTGTAGATCATTTTGGATAGGATGAAATATTAACAATATTAAGTCTTCCAATCTGTGAACATGGGATATCTTTCCATTTATTTACATTATCTTTAATTTTTAAGCAATATTTTTCCATTTTCATAACATAAGTCTTTCATTTCTTTGGAGTTAGGTTAATTTCTAAGTATATGATTCTGATGCTATTGTAACTGGAATTGCTTTCTTCATTTTAACTTCAGATTGTTTACTGTTACTATATAGAAATGCAACTTATTTTTTGCATGTTTAATTTGTTTCCTATAATTGCTGAATTTATATATTAGTTCTGAAAGATTTTTGTTTGAAGAATCTTAAGAATTTTCTACATATATGATTATATCACCTGTGAACTGAGATAATCCTACTTTTTTCTAATTTACATGTCTTTATTACTTTTTCTTGCCTAATTGCTCTAGCTAATAATTTCAATATTTTGTTGAAATACAAGCAGCAAGAGTGGGCATCCTTGTCTTTTTTCTCTTCCTTGAGGAAAAGCTTTCAGTCTTTCACCGTTTAGTATGATATTAGCTATGGGCCATTCATAAACAGCCTCTATTATGTTGAAGTAGTTTCCTTCTATACCTAGTTTGTTGTATGCTTGTATCATGAAAGTGTTAAGTTTTTTTCAAATGCTTTTCTGTCAATTAAGATGATTATGTGGTTTCCCCCCTTTTATTCTGTTAATGCAGTATGTTGCACTGACCAGTGTTCAAATGTTGAACCATTCTTGTATCCTAGGAATAAATTCCACTTGGCCATGGCTTATCATCCTTTCAGTGTGCTATTCAATTTAGTTTGCCAGTACTTTGTTCACAGTTTTTGCATCCATGCTTATCATGGATATTGGTCTGTAGTTTTCTTGTAGTGTCTTTGTGTGGCTTTGGAACCAGAGTAGTGCTGGCCTTGGCAGTGTTCTCTCTTCTTAACTTTTTGGAAGAGTTTTAGGAAGATTGGTGTTAATTCTTCTTTAAATGTTTGGTAGAATTCTCCAGGGCAGCCATCTGGTGCTGGACTTTTATTTGTTGGAAATTTTTTGATCGCTGATTCACTCTCCCTACTCATTTTTGGTTTGTTCATATTTTCTATTTCTTCATTATTTAGTCTTTGTAGGTTGAGTCTAGGAATTTATCTGTTTCTTCTAGTGTATCCCATGTGTTAACATATAGTTGTTCATAGTATTTTTTTATAATGTTTTTAAAATATTTTTGTGACATCAATTTAATGTCCTCTCATTTTTTGCCAGTTATTTGAGTCTACTCTCTTTTTGTAAAATTAATTTAGCTAAGAGTTTATCTTTGACCTTTTCTAAAAAAAAAACTCTTAATTTCTTAATTTTTTCTTTCCTTTTTCTATATTTTATTTTATTTATCTCTAATCTTATTATTTTCTTTCTTCTGCTCACTTTGGGCTTTGTTGTTCTTTTTCTAGTTTTTTGTCGTGTCAAGTTATTATCAACTAGACACTTAAAAAAAAATTACACATTTACATACCTAACCCTGAATTGTACCCCACATCTTTATAATAAAAAAAGTAAAAATAAAAAAGAATGGAAGTCACTAATCTAAAATGTATGACATTGTCCTGAATAATAAATGACACGTAAATCCTCAAAAAAGGAAAACACTTGAATAGGATAGAAGAAAATAAAAGGTTATAAATCTCTTTTTTTAAGAATTACACATTTACAGCTATAAACTTAACCCTTTTGTACTATTTTCACTGCATATTGCAAAACATTTGTGTTTTTATTTTCATTTGTCACAAGGTATTTTTCAATTTCTCTTGTGATTTATTTGATCCATTGGTTAAGATTGTGTTTAATTTCCATGTTTCATAGTTGTAGATTTTTCAGTTTTCCTTGTGCTGATTTTATTTTTTTTAATTTTTTATTTTGAAGATGTGGGGTACAATTCAGGGTTAGATATACAAATGTTCGTTATGCAGGTACCCTGTTGATGAGGCTACTGTTGTTGATGAGGCTACTAATTTCTAATTTTTATTTTAATTATTTTTTAAATTGTATGATTTTAGACTTCTGGAATTTAAGATTTGTTTTGTGGCTCAACGTGTGATCTTATTCTGGAGAATGTTGCATGAGCACTAAATAATGTATTTTTCTACTGTTGTGGTTGGAATGGTCTATATATGTATGTTAGTTCCAATTGGTCTATTGTGTTATTCATATTTTCTATTTGATTTTCTGTGTTGTTCTGTCCTTTATTAAAAGTAGAATATTTGTCTTCTGCTATTATTGTGTTTCTGTTTGTTTCTCTCTTCAAACCTGTCAAAGTTTGCTTGATATATTTGGGTGCATATAAATACAGTCCTCAGCATCAACAGTAGGTTCTCGGAAACTGCAGCTGTAAGTGAAACAATATACAGCAGGCCTCTAAATATCATTTGGTTCAACATTTGTCATAACATTGATGAGGAAAAAATTGTTATATCATTTTATTTAAAGTTGCAGTTTCAGGCCGGGCGCAATGGCCCAGCCTGTAATCCCCCACTTTGGGAGGCCAAGGTGAGTGGATTGCCCGAGCCCAGGGGTTCCAGACTTGCCTGGGCGGCAAGACCTCATCTCTACAATAAATCAAAAAATTAGCCGGGCGTGGTAGCGCACGCCTGTAGTTCCGACTACTTGGAAGGCTGAGGCGGAAGGATCACTGGAGCCCAGCAGGTCGAGGCTGCAGTGGCCCAAGCAGCCACTACACTCCAGTCTGAGCAACAGAGTGAGACTCCAACTCAAAAAAAAAAAAAAAAAGTTGCAGTTTCAAAAACCTATGACCACATTAAATGAGGACTTACTGTATTTATGCACCAAAACTGTAAATTTTTGTCTTATTTTAATATAGTCATTCCTGCTCTGTTTTGGTTACCATTTGGATGGAATTATCTTTTTTCATCCTTTCAATTTTAATCTATATGATTCATTAGATATAAAGTGAGTCTCTTGTAGACAACATAGAGATGGATCACTTTAAATCCATTCAACCAATTTGTATTTTTGAATTGGAGAGTTTAATCTATTTACATTTAAAGTAATTACTGATAGGGAAGGACTTACTATTGCCATTTTGTTAATTGCTTTCTGTGTGTCATATTTTTCATTTTCTCTCTCACTGTCTTCGTGTTTCGTTTTTTTCTTTTTTGTTTGTTTTTATAGTGCTTTTATTCCCTTCTCACTTCCTTTTGTGTGTATTCTATAAATGTTTTCTTTATGATTACCATTGCAAATCCATACAAATCTCAAAGTTATAGCATTCTACTTCAAACTGATAATTTAACTGCAATCATATATAAAAACTCTTCTCCTTTACAGTTCCACTTCAGTACTTTTATTGTTGTCACAAATCATACTTTTATATATTATATACACTTTAACATAGATTTATGTGGTTCTGTTTTTGTTTTATTCATTAAATTCCATGCACTAAATGTATACATGCTACTGTATTTTTTCATGTATTTACCTTTACCAGTAAATCCTATATTTTTTGTATGGCTTTGTGTTGCTGTGTACTATTCTTTAACCCTTTGCACTTGGATGGCCCCTCTGAGGGGACATTGTAAATCTAGCAAACCACTCAGATGTCCCCTCCCAGGGGACGTAAAGAGATTATACAGGAAAAAGTCAGTGAAAGTTTTTTAAAAATGTTTGTTTCCTTGAAGTTTTCCATTAAAATTGCACAAAAAAACAAGTAGAGATGGAATATATACTGAGATATACATTTTCTACAATGTCAACTGGTGTTACATAGAAAGAGAATGTATGAAGTGCTTTCAAAGTGGTGCACAGACTGGACAATAAATTACACATTAATGTGGGAGAATGAAAAAAATACTGTTTCATCTGCTAGAACAGAAGAACACAAGGTAGTACACATCAAATTACAATTGCACAGCATATATCAATGGACCTGCAATGCATGCCAGTGACTGTTTCACATGTTACCACATATTAGAAAAATATAATATAAAAAAATGTTTGATTTTTGTGTCATAAATACATTCCTAAATGTCCAAAACTCCATTATAAGCCAAATATCATTACAATAAAATAATTGGTTCTGATGCTATACTATTTAATATGAAGTGATTCATTTTTCACTATTTTATTAAAAAGTATGATGATCAAGTTGCTGATAGGTGATTTGCAAGATATCTCCTTGTGCAAAGGGCTAATTTCAACTTAAGTACTAAAAGATATCCTTTAGTATTTTTTGTAGAACAAGTTCGGGTAATGAACTCCTAAAGCTTTTCTTTATCTGTAAAGTCTTAATTTCCCCTTTATTTTTGAAGAACAGTTTTGCTGGACACAATATTCTTGGTTAATAGTTTTGGTTTTTTTCTTCTTCCTTCTTTCTTTCATCACTTGGAATATCATCCCACTTGTTTCTGGCATTTAAAGTTTCTGCTGAGAAATTTGCTGATAATCTTTTGGAGGCTCCCCCATATGTGATAAATTACTTTTGCTGCTTTTAAGATTTTGTCTTTAATTTTAGACAGTTTGATTATAACATGTCTCAGTGTGATTCTCTTTGGATTTTCCTAGTTGTAGTTCTTTGAACTCCTTGAATCTGTATGTTCATTTCTTTGCACAGATTTGAGAATTTTTATACATCATTTCTTCAGATAAGCTTTCTTCTGCTTCCTCTCTTATTTTTTGTTCTAGACTCCCATAATTCTTATTGATCTGCTTGATAATGCCCCATGAGTTCCTTTGGCTCTGTTTGTATTTCTTCCCTTTTTTCCCTGACTCACTGACTTTAAATGACTTGTCTTCAAGTTCGCTGATTGATTCTTCATTCTGTCCAAGTCTGTTGTTGAACCCCATCTAAATAATTTTTCAGTTTAGCTATTGTATTTTTCAACTCCAGAATTTGTTTGGTTTTTGTTTCTTTTTTAATATTTTCTCTTCGTTGATATTCTCATTTTGTTCATATATCATTTTCCTAATTCTCATTTTGTTCATATATCATTTTCCTAATTTCATTTAATTGTCTGTCTTCTCTCTTATCTCATTGAAATCCTCATAACAGTTATTTTAAATACCCTATCAGATGACTCATAGATCTGAGTTTCTTTGGGGTTAGTTTCTGAAATTTTATTTTGACCCTTTGGGCCATATTTCCCTGTTTTTTTATATGTCTTATAATTTTTTGCTGGGATTTGGCCAGCAAAAAATTTTTTTGAAAGACAACCACTTCTTCCAGTTTTTGCACACTGAATGTTTGCAGGGGAAGACCTTCATTAATCAGCCCTGCTGGAAGTTCTAAGGCCTCTCAAACCTTTTCTAATATCTTTCTCCTTCTGGCATCTCCCTATGGAACTGTAGCTCTCCTATGCTATTCACCTCTGTTTTCATCACTTTCCAAACTTTGGTGCTAGTCTTGTGAGTACCCCTTATCAAGTGAGACAGAAACCAGTTCCTTAGGCAGCCCCCATATAAGCCAGAATATGGAATGGGTTCATTCTTTTGTTTCTATCCTGAGGGAGAAGCTCTGGTATGAGGGGAGAGGTGGTCACAATATGGATATACCAAACACTGCAAAGTTTTCTACCCCTTTCACTGGAGTGCTTTCTTGGTTTAATAATGATCTGGGTGCTGTAGCTTCTCACCTGATCTCTAGAGTTCTCATAGAGATATCCTGATCCATATATTGTTGGTGTCTTTGTGAGGGAAGAAGGCCTGTAGCTTTCTAGTCTACCTCTATAGCTATTACTTTAAGCAGGTTGAGTTGAGTTGAATTTAGTATAATATCACACTTTGGCTGAGTGTGGTAGCTCAAGCCTTAATCCCAGCACTTTGGAGGTCTGAGACAAGAGGATTGCCTGACCCTGAAGGCTTGAGACGGGCCTGGGCAACATAGTGAGACCTCGTCTCTACAATAAATAAAAAAATTAGCCAGGTATGGTAGCACACGCTTGTAGTTCTAGCTACTTGGAAGGCTGAGGCAGAAGGATCACCAGAGCCCAGCAGATCGACGCTGGGTTAAGCGTGCCGCTGCACTCCAGCCTGGGTGACAGAATGAGACTCCAACTCAAAGAAATATATATATCACATTTTTACTACACCATCATACATATGTGTGTGTGTGTGTGTGTGTGTGTGTGTGTATGTACAATATTATTTAGCATCTGTAGCACCCATAAAGGCTTCTCTAATGCATGTGAGTTGAAAGAGAGTGTTTAAGTCCCAGCTTTGAAACTGTTGTGTTAATTGTGAACTTTTGCTGAGTCTGTAAAGAAGGTAACAATCTCAGCATGTTAAGATCATAACTGCTAGATTAGTGCTTAGAGGCAGTAGCTATGCTGATGTGAGACATTAATGGCTGGATGAGTTCAATCAGATATGCCGCCTCCGGTGTCTTTGTGTAATGGTATTTACTAGATTTCAAATGGACTGCTGAGAAAGATGAAATATAATCTCATGTATTATCTCTGTCTTGAAAAAAATAGAAAATAAAATTGTTCTCTTGATGGCATTTATTTTATTAACCTTTGTAGAGTCAACTTAAAGAACAGATGTCCCTATAGAGTTGAAATCTTTTTCTAAAATGAGTGTTATTAAGTGCATTTGTAAGTTCTAGGAATTGTGGGGCTCGGTAGAGCAGGTAAATACTTTGTTTAAGCCACTTAGACGAATAATATGGCATATTTTAAGACTAGTTGGAGAGAAAAAATGCAATGTAAATTGTCTGCAACTAAATTCTTTTTTCTTTGTGTTTGTTTTGTTGTTGTTGCTGCTGCTGCTGTTGTTGTTTACAGAGCCTGGAGAAAGTTCTTGTGGAATTCAGTCATGAGGAGTTGTTTGATTTCTACAAAAAGGTTTGTGTTTTTAAAGTAATTTTCTGATATGTGAGGTTTTTTTCATAATGTTGTCTTCATTTTGCGAATTCTTATTTTTAAGTGTCCTATTGTAGGGCTAAGTTCTTTAAATTTCCCTTATACCTTGTGTTCCACAGTAGGAAGCATAGCAGAAATGAAGAGAATCTGAGAAACTGAATCAGAAAGAAAATGAAAATAGTTTTAATTAAAGCAATGGGATTGTTGCTGTAATGCAAAGCATTAAGTAATGAACTGTGTGATTCCTAACCACACTGATACTAAAAATATAGATAATATTAAATACTTTAATTTATGGGCCCAAGGGTAAAGGGAAGTATGCCTTTAGAGATTTATCTCTGACTATATTTCATATTTCTAAATACTGACCTTGTAGTCTAGGAAGATGTACTCCCTCCATTCCCCCAACTTTAAAATCATATCGTGTAGTGATAATTTAAAATGAAACAGCTGGGGGTATTTAAAACAGCAGTATTTAGAAATCCTTCTTTGAAAATTTGAAAACTTAAATTGCAAGCATGAATTGTAATATCTTTACATTAAAAAAATATTCTAAGGGTATTTTTATTGCTACGTGAATGGTTTTAATATTCATACTTACTATGCCATTCTTTCCCTTCGATTTGCATGTTTCTAAACAACACTTCATATGAATTTCATTCCCTTCACTAACTTTCTGTCTGTTTTTTTTTTTTTTTGCCTTGTCTTTGTAAATAGCTAGAGACCATACAAGCACAGCTGGATTCCCTTACTTGATGTTTTTGAAGACTGTTTTTTCCATCATACTCCTATCACCTCATTATTTTGCATTGAAGATAGATTTCCAGGTTGTGTTTTCTAAAGGATTCGGTGGCTTTCTTTCTGTAAATTATATGACTTATCATTTCTTAGCCAAGGGAGATCATTGTTAAGAGTACTGAGGTTCTAATATACTTTCTCTAATTCTGTGAGCCAACAGGAATTGTTAAGAACACTTTCGCTTTAAAGGAAACAAAAGTGAATACCATATTGTTTTCACTGTCCTATTGTTGCTTTAGTGCTTGGCCTGCTATTTTTTACATGCTTAATGATAACTTTATGTAACAAGGAGTGTCCATGGATACAAGATATAATGTGTACCCTACTAGAATACAGAGCTTCAGTAATTACATTAATAAAATTGAGAAAATAGCTACATGCAATCAAATATATTATGGCATTTTTCTTTGAACATGATGAATATATTTTGCTTGGGAAATAATATAGGAAATAAATTTAAAATAGAGCCAGTACTATACTATCAATTAATTCCAGTGTGAGCTTCTCTGTTAACCTTAATTTTTTTCTCTGAGTTTAATGATTTAATAATAGTCCTGGTTCTTATGTGTTTTTCTTTGTACTGCAAATTAATAATGATTCACTTCATAGTAGATTCAGCTCATGAATAAAAATAATTATGATGAGTGTTAAATGGGCATCTTTATTCAAGTTAGATACCTTTTACATTCTCTTTCTATAAATATGTTAATTGATTCACTCAATAAAACTTTGTGTCTTTACAATTAATTCAACTGAAGTGTATAGTATTTTTATTTTATGTATTTTATAGTATATTCTATGCTATGAATGTATGTACATGAGTGTAATTGCCTGTAAAAAATTAATTGAATTTTTTATGAATGAAATATCTATTTTACATTGCTTCCAGAAGGAGAGATAGGAAGAGAGATTCAAACATGACTTAATTCACCTGACAATATTTGAACTATAGGTAACCAAGCAAAACTATTGAAATTGAAACACTTTTCTCATTTGAGGGATCTGGGTAATACAAGTGTTAAATAAATGTTAAATATACAGAATTTATGCCCATGTTTGTTTATATGCATACTTATAGGGTATCGCTTAGAATAAATGAGAGCTTGGATTATTTCAGAAACCAACTATTATAGTTGTCCATAGTTGATTGATTTTAAGTTTTTAAACTCAAATTTCCATTGGTAGGATATCTGGAAAGCATTTTATAATGTAATCGGATTTGTTTCTACATGTGGCTTGGAGGCTTTCTCTTTTTTATGCTCTGTTTTTCTGATTTCCAGAGGTAACTACCTGAGGTCCCAGAGTTACTATAAACATTTTGGTAAACATTATTTCAGACTTTTTCTCATGTACTTATAAATATACATCATCCCAAGTTAAATTTGTTAGACCATTCTGACAGTAACCATATAGTAGAAGTTTTCATTGGTTTAATGACTAAATAGAATTCTCAATGTGTAGGTATCTAAGTTAAATATTATAGTTCAAGATGAAGTTTTCTAAAAGCAACTCATTTTATGCTACCTAAAAGAGCTGATTTTATACTTTTGAAGAGTATATGTAAACCTATGCAAAAATGTGATAAATAGTATTGTCTCCATTAGCTTAGTTCAACAAAGTCTGACACGAAGACACTGAAGAAAAGGCAAATAGAAGTTCTAATTTCAACTAAGAATATTTCTTTGAAGTAAGTTTATTTCTTAAAGCATTGTTATGATGCACAAGTCAAAAAACATGTGATATTCCCAAAGAGTATTAAACACATGTTACTTTTTCATAAAAATAAGATGGATGTGGGGTTAGTGGGGGCTGGAACCTATGATCTTAGCAAATAAATATACTGTATGTCTTCTATGAGTGCTTGACATGAGGATCAAATTACTTGTTAGAAAAAAGAATTAATGCACTACTTTTATACATGTGATGGTTGTAACCTCTAATTATAAAATATCATGATTATTTTTAATTAGGAAATACAAAAAAGTTTTTTAAAAACTAATCTAAACTTATAGAGATCCATCATCTAGAAACGGCCATTGATGACATTTTGGTAGATTTTATTGCAGTTTTATTTTTTTCTGTGCATATATCTTTCTTGTTCATTTTTTTCCTAACAAATTAAGCCCAGGCCTGAAATTCAGTGTCATACTTTGTTTGTATAGTCTTATAACATGAACATTTTTCATATTTCTAAATGTTGTCTAAAACATAATTTTATATATATATTAAATAGTTCCTTATTTGAATAAAGTATACTTTAATTATTGCATTGTTGTTATACATTTAGATTATTTTTAATTTTTGAATATAATATGGAATTGACTGATAAATATCTTATATCTCTCATTATGTTATTAGAATAGATTCCTAGAAGTTGGGATTACTATGTTAAAAGTATGAAGATTTATTTTCTATTGCTATCTGTAATAGGATTTTCATTATAAAAGTAATAGTTGCCTATTTTTAAAAAAATACAGAGAGAAAATCGCTTTATTTTGTCATCTTACTTCCTAGAAGTGCCTTTCTAATGCTACAGACATTTTGGTTTATATCCTTAGAGGTGTCTTATATAATACAAATATACACATCTCTTGTGTATTTTTTAAAATATATTTACATTTATTTCAAGGCCTTTGATATTGCTAAATTGTTTCCCTAAAGGATCATATCAGTTTGTACTCCCACAATGAATGAGAATTCGCCTGCCTCAAGCCACTGTCATCAACCATTTCTTCCTGCTTTACATTTCCCCTCAACATTCTTTTTAACCCGGATCAGAGTTTGAGAAGAGTGTGGGTTAACAATGGGTTGGAGACAGGAACATCACTTATTAATTGGAATATGTTATGTTAATAACTTCAAAAGGATTGTAAAGGAAATCTTTAAAAATCATCAAATGTGAGAGGGAGTAACACAGTATTTAAGAGTAAGGGCTTTGAAGTCAGATATTTAATACCTCAACAAATATTCACTGATAAATACAATTAATATGGTGGCAGGAACTGTGCATGCTAGGTACCCCGTTAACAATAATGAATAAAATAAAGTTTCTAACCTCTTGAAATATAATGTGTTAGTCAATAAAAATAAATAAATATGAATAAATTGACAGATATGGGACAAGATATAACTGGATTTTATTAAGAGAAAATTGAAGTTGGGACCAAATTTAGACTGGGACATCAAGGAAGGATTCTCTGAGGAGTGAGATCTGAACTGAGTTCAGTAGGATGAATTAAGATGGCACGATAGAAGAATAGAGTAACAAGCATTCCATACAGAGACAATGGCCCATATAACATCCCAGAATTTGAAAAGACTTCGTGCATTTAAGGAATCAAAATATCAGTGTGGCTAGAGTGGAGTAGAGTGCACTACCATTAGAGAGGTAGACAAGGAGCCATTCTGTCACCAAGTCTTGTCATTTTACCAACAAGATGCACGGCAAAAATTATCTCCAGGGTACTGCTCTGTCCAAGCCCCCATCATTTTTTCCCTGGACTACCCTGCTTCTACTGTAGCCTTCCTTCAGTTCAGTCTTCATACAAAGCTAATTTTTAAAAACATTAATCCTATTATACTATCTCCCTGCTTAAAACCCTTCAAAGGAGCCCATTACATACTTAATAAAATGTAATGATCTGACTCCTCAGGACAGTAAGGGTTATATCCTAGTTCTAGTTCTACTACCTTATGTGTATATGTTGAGCAAGTTGCTCAGTTTGCTAAAGCTCACTTTCCTTGTCTTTATAATAGTAATAATAATAATCTAAATAACAGAGTATTTTGAAGATTAAGTGAAATTCATGTTAAACATTTAGCATAATCCCTGATTCTCAATCACACAATAAGCATTATCTGTCACTTTTATGATCACTAAAAAAATAACCTTCTTTTCTGTTGAAATTGTTCCAGGTGAGATCAGAATTAAAGTAAAGAAGCTTGCTATGAAGTCTCTCACTGTGAATTTACTTTAGAATATGAATAATTTCATCTTATAATCACTAGATTCTAACATAATGCCAATCTTATAATTATTATTATTGTTGTTATTATTATTATTTGAGTTGGAGTCTCACTCTGTTGCCCAGACTGGAATGCAGTGGCACGCTCACGACCACTGCAGCCTCGACCTGTTGGGCTCAGGTGATCCTTCCACTCAGCCTTCCAAGTAGCTGGAACTACAGGAACGTGTCACCATCTCTGCTAATTTTTTAATTTATTGTAGAGACACGAGCTCACCAAGTTGCCCTGGCTGGTCTCAAACCCCTGAACTCAGGCAATCCTCTCACCTCGGCCTCCCAAAGTGCTAGGATTACAAGCTTGAGCCACTGTGCCCAGCCTTTTTTTAATTGACAAAATAAGGTAATCGTTGTAGTATGAGACCAGAATGAAAAAAAATTTTTTTCTATGAATACCTTTCCACATGGCCCTTCTGGCTCTGAGAAATCTAACCTTTTCTCTACTTAATGAAATTTTATTTCTTCTTAATGTGCTTTATTCATTCTACCAAGGGCCAGCAAATGATGGACATGACCTACCACTTGTCTTTGTAAATGAAGTTGAAAGGAGGGACCCTGAGAAACTTAGAATAAATTTTGTTCACATTTACCCCTGCATAGCCATTTTTTGCTTAGACTGACATGCTTTGAATCTAGCATGGGTTAGACATAGATAGATAAATTTCTAAAAGGTAGGTTTTAGGAAGTGTTCAGACATTTTACTGCAGGCCGAGCTGGCAGCCTACCCCAATCCCTTGGCAAATCGAAGGAAAACTCCATCAGAAGCAAGACTAGGACAGCCTAACCTTTCAATTAATGGTTTCGCATAACAGTCTCTAAGAAACTTCCAGGTTCCTTGTTGAAGGCAATCCAAAGATTACTCCTTAGCTGGCTGAAGCCATCGAAATGATAATAAGACCACCTGTTAGCTCAGGAGCTTGTGAATTGGAAACGTCTGACAGGCTTCTTGCAGGAAAAAACCCCTCTCCTTGTATCCTCCCATCTCATCCCAAGTCATGAGATGCTAATGCCTGGCGAGCAAAATCTAAGATTCATGTGGCTACAATCAACCTCAAAGACTGCAGCTCTGGACATTCCTTTTGACCCAAACCCCTTTTTACCCCAAAGGCCCTTAAATATAACCAGCTCTTAGCCCTTCGGGGCCACACTTGCCTCTGAGAGTCGGCCCCCTCTCCAATCTGTGAAAGGTGAATAGTAAACTCTACTTCCTTCTACTTCTTACTTGGTTGCAATCTTGCATTATTCCCCCAATACCAACACCAGCCCACCTCACCTCAGTTTACCCTTACAGAAGTTTTATAGGAACACAGCTGTTTTGCGACCATACTCGCTCTGGAGATTTTTCTCCCTTCTTTGCTTTGAAGAAACAATCTGCCATGTTATGAGAGAGCCTGTGGACAAGGCTACATGGCGAAGGAACTGTGGATAACCTCTAGCAGCAAAGAGAGAACACCAGCCAGCAAGAATTTAAGACCCTTAGCCCTACATCCTCAAGAAAATAAATTATGCAAACAACCCTGAATGAGGCTGGTAGTGGAACTTTTTTCCCAAACTTCCAGATGAGAACACAGTTCGACTGACTATTGATTGTAGCCTTGGGCCCAGCTAAGCTATGCTTGGACTCATGATCCACAATAATTATGAGATGATAACTGCACGTTGTTTTAAACCTCTAACTTTGTAGTAATTTGTTATGCTACAGTAGACAACTAAAACAATAGCCATGCTCACTTGTTTACATACAGTCTACAGCTGCTTTTGTACTACACCTGCAGAGTTAAGTAGTTGCAAAAGAGACCGTATGTCCCACAAAGCCCAAAAGATGTACCACCTGGTCCTTTGCAGGAAAAGGTATATAGACCCCTGCTTTATACTGTGCTTCCTAAACTGGGGCATCTCTAGAGGGATATAGCAATTGGTAGGGAATACAAAACATGTCATAAGATGGATATTGTATATATTTCTATAGCATCACTTATTGTCAGGCACATGACTACCCAACTAGAAATTACATTTTCCATGGTCCTTTGCAGCTGCTGCAGCCATGTGACTCTTTCTAATAATTATGAGTGGAAATGCTATTCCTCTCCACTTTTCTTTCCCCCTTTTTGTGTTGAAACACAGATATGGAGCTAAGTCAGCTTGGACTGAGCAGACAACTACAGTGCCTAAAGGGTAGGAAGCAACAAGATGGAAGAAACCTGGGTCCTGAATATCCTTATGGAGCACTATTGTCAACATGTCCTTGACATATGGACTATTACATGAGAAATTAAGACACCTTGCTTGAGTAATATTTGGGGGCTGTTTAGGCTATAAACATCAGTTTAGCCTGTAGCCTAAGTAACATGGTGGCAACATAATTTTAATTAGCCAGTAATCTAAGACATTTATATTGTTAAAGAGATATAAACATTTTAATAAAAAAAAAAAATACATAAAGCTAGGCATGGTGGCTCACACCTATAATCCCAGCATTTTGGGAAGCAAAGGTGAGAGGATTCCCTGAGCCCAAGATCACGAGACCAGCCTGGGCAACATGACAAGATCTTACCTCTACAATAAATCAAAAAAATTAACTGGGCATGGTGGCACAGCCTTATAGTTCCAACTACTTGGAAGCCTGAGACAGAAGGATCACCTGAGCCCAGCAGGTGGAGGCTACAGTGGCCATGAGTGAGACTCTGACCTCAAAAAAGAAAAAAAGAAAAAATACATATAAAAAGAAAATGAAAAACTCCAAAAAATCTTTGTGCTTGCAGCCTGCAACCTCAGGCTTTATTCTCAGAGTTACTGGGAGCCTATATTCACCTCCTTACCCAGCATGTCTACTTTGAAAGGAAAGTTTGAGAAACTGTAAACGTATATTATAAATTTTCCCAAAAGTCTTTACATAATTCCTTTTATACTGTTGAAGAAGAGTTGCGACTTGTTCAGACTCATTAGTCAGAAGCTGCTCAGAAATTAGAATTTAAGTTTCAGATCAATTTTGCTTCCCTAAAACTTTGATTTTTTGCCGTCATTATGCAAATAGTTCTACTCAATAGACCGCCCTCATTTAATGCTAAAATTAGGAGCACATTAATTTGAAGAATTTTATAGTAAAGCTTAATGGCATTTATAATTTTTGAAAATTTTAAGGATTTTTAATCATTACTCCCCCCATATACATTCTTAAAATCTTTTTGAAGCTCTTTTGCTGTTCTCTGAAGTGTAAGGTTGTGCTGGCTGATATGGAGACCCACAATCCAAATCCAAGTGATGGCAGTTTTCATAGCCTACTTTATTTGTTTTATTTGAAATGGAAAGTTATTAATTTTTATTTCAAAAGAAATTGCCTGAAAAGACAGGAAAGGTGAAGCAGGTCCTGTGTATAAATCCGTAAGGAAGAGAGTGCCACAGGCTTAGAGAGACTGTTTTAATCTCCAAGGCGGGAAAAATAATGAATATATAATAATGTTCCTTTCATGAAACTAGAGCTCAGTCATTTTTAGCATCTCTTAATGAGAATCTGAGAATCTCATTTTTTAATGACTTCATTTTTAAAAATATTTTTTTCTTCCAAAAAATCCAGACAAATAAAACAGGAAAGCAGTTGATAGTAAATTTAATTGTTGCATTTATTTTTTCTGATTCATGTGATTTTTGTTATTTTTTTAATTGGCAAAAATTATATAAATATTTATTTTTGGAATTGAGTTTTAAAGAATATCATTCTACCAGAACTATTTAAGGAAATGATTTGTTATGAGGCAAGGAATTCAGTGATTTCTTAAGGTCTTTCCTCGTGCCTCCTTCTGAGATGTCTAAGTTTCCTTTGTGTTCTATTTCTAGTCCGCATTTCAGGTTCTTTCTGCAGGTTCAACCAGGCTACCTAGGGGGACAAAGGAAAAAGCTGCCCCCAGAAGAAGGCTGCTTTAACACTTCAACATTAGAAGTTCCAGCATCCCTTCTCATCCAGGAATGTGGTTATTCTTTGGCAAGGGAGCCCAGTAATTTTCTAAATGATTGGAGAGAAAGTGACTCATGCATTCTAGACCGTGTGTTCTAATTTGCAGTCCAAGCTCTCACTCTATTACATGCTGATGCAAGTAGTTCTGTGAACATAGGGACACTGAAGATATTGGCTGAATGAATAAATGGAATACTTTAAGAATTTTTCGCCCCCTGCCTCTCTCCCTTTGTTTATAGTACCATGCGAATTCTTAAAACAAAATCACTATAAACCTCTACAAGAGTAAATTTCATACTGCTTTAGCCAAATGCACTCGTAGTTCCATTAGGGAATAGCCACATCTCTTTTAGGGGGATCTCCTGAAGTCACTCATCTTTTTATTCATGGACCAGAAGATATACATGAAGAGAATAAAAGCCTTATAACCAGCTAGAGACCCAGAATTCTGCCATCCAGACGGCTAGAGCAAGTTCTCCTGTTGCTGTGATGAGATTTATGGTAGTCATGAAGTTGACCTACACATGTTTTTGGGTCCAATGCTGCAAACACTGAAAAACAATTTCATTCCTACCAAATTCAGAGGTGATTTATATGACAGGTTCAAATGAAGTGCTCCAGAGAGACATCAATAGCATTCTTATATTGCCATATATGTTCAGTATGTATAGATTTTGTGAGCTCATTACCCAGAAGAGTTTCATTTCCTGCTGAAAAGAGTATGTCCTGATTATACACAAAACACACACACACACACACACACACACACACACACTCACACCCTCCAAAGAGTCTTTCCTCATTGATGTGGTACAATTCTGACAAAGTTTGTTTTTGTTTTGTTTTGTTTTTTTGAGTTGGAGTCTCATTCTGTTGTCCAGGGTGGAGTGCAGTGGCACACTCCTGGCCACTGCAGCCTCAACCTACTGGGCTCAGGCAATTCTTCTGCCTCAGCCTTCCAAGTAGCTAGAACTATAAGCATGCACCACCACACCCAGCTAATCTTTGATTTATTGTAGAGTGAGGTCTCTCTCGCCAAGTTGCCCAGACTGGTCTCAAACCCCTGGGCTCAGGCAATCCTCTCGCCTTGGACTTCCAAAGTGCTGGGATTACAGGCTTGAGCCACTGACAAAGTTTTTAAAAGAAATCTCCCTTTACATAGCACAGATTTTTCAAGCTATCACAAATGTAGTGGCTGGCAAATATCTGAAAAAGGTTGCATAGTTCAGAATGCAGACAAGATGCAGAGAGCCATGCAGAACATTTAAACATTTAGTTTAAAATGTTCCTATGCAACCAAGACTGCCAGTAGATGCAGATCCCAATGTGAGGGATCTGTTTTTTATTGATAGAGTGACAATTTATATCATCTAGTTTTGTACCTCGTGGAATAATGCCATGTGAACCCTTAAACCCAGGGCCCTCTTTGTCAGAGTTTTTATGCTTCTTACGGCAAAGTATATTCTATACTTTACTTGTGTTATCTAAACTAACTAGAGTAGGAAAAAGAAAGTCAGCAAGTTTGAGTGTATGGCTCTCTGGACTTGCAAATTACCCAGCGTAGGCATTCCTCACACAGCAGGCTTGGAGGATGCTGGGGGTGGCCACCTTTGCTAGATATGCTATCAACCTCCCTCATATGTTTGGGTCAGCGATCTTGTAAAGTTCTGCTTGGCAGGCTCAGATGTGTTGATAGGTGCCCTAAGCTGACACACCAGTAGAGTGTGACCGCCAGACCACCATCTGTGGCGTTATTCCTTCAGGCACTCAGTGAGCATTTGCCCAAATGAACTGCTTTTACAGTGCTGTGGTTTCCTATACTGGCTCCCAGGAACCACTCCTTCCATCTCTGATTTTCCTGTATAATTCGTCTTAGGTTAATGCCATTCCCATAAACGTGTTTCCACTTTTGGACCCCTTTTCTATATTCTACACCTTTAGTTAAATCTGTAATCAAGATAATCTCCAATTTTCTAAATTAACTTTTGTATTTAGCTCTATAGTCTATACAGAGGGATCCAGGCTTACAAAAGAGTCTGCTTGAAAAGATGGGAGCCGTGCAAATCAAATTTTTTTCCATAGAATCATATTTTTTGAGATGTGGAAAATTGTCCTATAATTAATTATGCCTTATTCCATCATCTTACCAAGACAAAATATGTACTTTAGGGTTTATACCCTGGCTTCATATAATTCTGTGTATAGAGTTTCAAATAAAACATTTTTATGGCAAGAGGGTGAATATTTTATAGGAAACAAAATGCTTCTGCCTCTTCCTTTACTTCCCTATTGTTCCGCCTTCCAGCTCCCCCACATCCTTTAAAGAAGAATGATTTGCCATTGTTTTGTCAGTTAAAATATTGATCAGTCATGTTTACTGGTGGGCAGGGCAACTTTAAAACAACCATGTCCATAAATGGTGCTCCTCTCTTGCACTCTTTGCCTCCACTTCATAGGTTGGAATTGCCAGCAAACCAGGGATCCTTCAGGGCCTGGCTGTTTTTCTTTGCCTCTACAAGTCATCACCACTTTAGTAACTAGCAGGGACTAGAGATAGTCCAAAATTTCAGGGAAAGCTAAGGTGTGCGGGTAAGGAGGGCTGTTGGGAAGGTGTCCTTAGGCTTTAAGAGTGAACCATGTGCTATAACCCAACTGTATCAAGTTCTGAAAAATAATCATAAAGTGTCAGATTGTTTCCCATTTGCTGTCAGTCTTTCTGTATGCAGCTGTCTTGGAAATATCTGCATGAGGAGTGAACAACAGGACAAGATTGGTCATTTGGAAGTCCTCTAATCAAGGGCCATTATGCATTACAATTTCAGTCTTTGTCTCATATAGTTCTTCATAGCAGATCTGTCTTATTTTTTAGTGAAAAACATAGGTAGAGAGTTATGGACAAAAATATCCAAGGCATCATTCATACCTTTCAAGTCTCCAGTGGCCATTGAGTAAGAGAAAAAGGCTTTGAAATCAATGATTCTGACTACTTCCAAAGAAGACCAGCTTGACACTTCCAACCCTCCATTCTAAATAAGCAAAATTTTCACCTCTCTGAAAGCAGAGGGAAGACATGGCTGGGTCAGTTTCAATGGTTCATTGGTTACTCACCTGCCACAATGGACCAATGAGGGGCTCTGTCCTGGTTCCTGGCAGGATGGAAATTTACTTCACATCACCTTCCTCTAGACTTCTGAGTGAGGACATGAACTTCATCCTCTCCTTCCAACTCCCTAGGAAAGAAAGGAGGTATGGAATGTGCCCTTGATAACCTGACATGATTCTGTCTTTTGGCTCTTTGTGAAAGGAAAAGAACAATATAAAACATTGATCCTCTCTTCCTAGACTAAGCATTTACAATGCAACACAGCTGAGTAGGAAACCAAGAAAAAGAGAGGATGAGATGTTAACTGACATCATGTTACCCTTGTGTGCTCCAGTAACAGATGCCCAAGCTATATCAGGGACACCTTTGTGCCTCCTTTTCTAAATGTATTTGGTCATTTGCAAGTAGGGCTGATTTACATCAGATGAAACCCACTGGATGTGCTTCAGGCAGGGGAATGAATGAATTAAAATCCTCTTCCATATGTTATTTTCACCCTGAAGTATTTAACCTGTCCCAGTGTGTATCAAAAGCAGAGGAAACTGATTCTGCAATGCCAAGTTGTTTCTGCCTCACAAATTAACTACTACCATGCCTGAATCTAAAGTGTTTATTGGCTGAACTTCATCCACAAAATATGTTATAGGAAGTACAAAAAAAAAATTCTAATTAGTGACTTTTAGCTTTAAAGAACATGCAACATTTCAGTTCCCTGCAGGGGACTTGAAATGTCCCAGGATATATTTCAGAATAATTAAACTTGTGTGCCTCTTATTGCTTCTCTTTCAGGACTACCATTGTGGGGTGGAGAGGGGGAGAACCAGATGGCAGGAGTTTCCTTCCCCAGACCAGTCAGCATGTCCTCACTTTTTTGCCCCCTCCAACCACAGCTTGCTCCCAGCTTCCTCCCTATATGAATCATCAGCAATCCCAGGACAGGCAGAGTGGGAGCCACAGACCACCAAGAAACTTACCATTCATGTAGAGAGAGACTCTTCAGATCTCAGATGGCAGTGCCCCAAATGCCCAGACTGAACTCTGATATAGTCTACTGTGAGGTTTTTGCCTTAAAAAGTACAATAAATAAATATATATATATATATATATATATATATATATATATATGCAGATTTCTTTATTTACTAAAAAACTAGAAGGGAGAATGGAGGAAAAAAAAATGACCAAAGGGAATAGGTGTGTATGTGTGTATGTGTTTGTGTGTGTGTGTGTGTGTGTGTGTGTGTGTGTGTGTGTGTGTAAAGGCACTATATGTAAAGAACAACAATGTTTTTGGTAGCCTTATCACATTCAAATAGGATGCTGGACAAAGCTTTAACTAGGCAACTCTGTCTGCTTAGTCATTTTTCACCAACAAACAGGCCAGCAAATGAGGTACTGCTGGAACTCTTATTCTGCTTCCATGTTAGGATCTATAATAAAGGCATTGTCCCAGCTCCTCAGGTAAAGGTTGATCAAGGGCAAAAAAGTCTCACCCTACTGACTCCTCCAGCAGCATTCTGGTAGAAAGAAAGATGGGAAAACGTAAGTGCAGGCCACCTGCGAAGGGCTATGATTGATCCTTGATTGATAAGACACAGCACTACCTTCATCTTCATAGTTAATTAAACTACCATCAAGTAAACAGTGTATCTCTGGTGATGAAAACTAACTACTTGTTTGGTATCAGTTAGTGTGTTAGGTACCAGGGACTCAAATAAGACAAGGTCTCATCTCTGTGACCTTAATACTAGGCTCAAAATTACCCAGTAATGTAATACTGACTTCAACTACCCACGACCTATCAGAAATGTGTAGCACTTTATAGTTTCAAAGCCCTTTCAAACACCTGATCCCATTTGATTTTTATAGTATTTCTCTTTAGTAAATTGGGCAAGTGTTATTTCCATTTCATCAGATGAACAAGTTAAGACACACCTAAGTCACTTTGTCTAAGATCACACAGCTGAACTCAGGTTAAAAACTCAGAATATCTGACCCTAGTAGGGGCTCTTTTTGATACCTCACTATGCCTGTCATCAATTTTTGCCTTCTGTCTCCAAATTTCCTCCTCAATACATGCTCTACACTAATAGTTGGAACCCATTAAAATCTTCTCCCTTATGTGACATCATATTAAACTCTCACAGTAAAGGATGTTGGAGGGACAATGCAGGAGGAGGGGAGTTTTTTGCAGGTCCCAGCAGTTGTACCATCAGCCACTAGTATAAGAGTGAGGGTCTCTGGTGATGCTCTGCCCCAGCCATGTACCCAAAGCACAGTCACTTGGAGAATTTGCAACATTGGCCTAGCCTAGTGATTACCTTCCCATGACCCTCCCAACAGAGACACGGTACTCTAGACCTCTTGCCCGGGGCAGTCCCTTCAGCCCCAATGCATGCCTGCTCACCTGCCCCCTAGATTGCCCTCCTGACATGGACACCAACCATGCCAAACTTCCTACTCACAGTGACACTCCCAGTGCACCTGTGAATATTTAATCACTGGCTGTAACTTGCTTCCTAGAGGATTGCTTTCTCCTTGCCCAGTGACTGTCACCAGTTCCGACGCCGGCAAACTAGTAAACTTCTCTTCCATCCAATGAACTACAGCTATATCTTCTCTAACCAGATATGAACCCCAGCCTTTAAAAGGGGAGATTCCCTTCTAAGTTCATCTCTTCTTGAGCCCTTTCCTTCAGCCTTTTAGAACTGTATAAAGTTCTTTTTACATCTTATAATGTTTTATTATAGCTTATTCTTTATATTATGCTTCCCTTATTTATTGGACCCAGATTGATACACTCACCAAATGTTGGTATGAAGTCAAAGACAAGGTAGAGGAAAGAGTTAAAGTTTCTTATAGGCAGGAATCTTTGATCACTACAAGCACCTGCCTATTTTGATGCCTGGCACATAGAAAGTGTTGAATAAGGTTTGATTAACGGAGCACAATTTAAGTTCATTTTAAAACCCTGTTTGATGGAATGTAATAGCAGCCCACTAAGAGAACCAGCATGCAGGAAGGAGTCAGAAATTTGCTCATGTATGTGACCATTCATTTATTCAATAAAACCGATCTAGTTCCTACTGGGATAAGCAGTAGTGGCCCCAACTGCAGGTCAAACAGCAGCGTTGGCCCCAACTCGCAGGTCAATTAAATGGTTGCTACTAGAAGACAAGCAAAGGAACATTCAGGAGGAAAGAATGAAAACAACATAGAAAGACCTAGAAGAAACCAGGGAAATATCAAGTGATCTAACCTCTTCTGAGACTCAGAGAAGACAAGTGACTTGTCCAGTATCATGTGGCCCCTTGTTGGCAAAGCCAGGAGTAGAAAGTAGATTTAATAATCCTCAGTCCAAACCCTTGCCACTACATTGCATTGCTTCTCAAAGTTGGGTGGGATGTGGTGGTGATACAAACCACCATCTCAGAAAATGGTAAAAAAATAACAATAATACCCCCAAACATGGTTATCCCTTACCTGGTAGTTCTAAAGGAATCTGTTTTGAGGATGCAAGAAATTCCCCTGCCAATGCTTTTACCTTTTGAAACACAACTAGCAGTTTGTCAAATATGCTGAATTTGGGCTTTGGTTTCCCTCAAGGTAATCAGTGACCTGTTAAACCACAGCATCTCAGGCTTTTGAGGCAAAGCAAAATGTTCCTTGCCCTATCCTCAAAGCATCACTGGTTTTTCTGATGGAGTCGTACAGCACTATGTAAAGCCTCTCCATCACTCCTTTCCAACATCTGCAGCTTAATTATGCTAATGATCTTCCTTTATCATGTTGGTTTACTTAGCAGGACATTTTGCTATCTCTGATCAGATGTTTTTTTCAGGGAGCCAAAGCATGGAATCCTTTATTAACTGGGGGAGAGCCAAAAGAACTTGTTCCACATAGTCGTTTGAAGATTCCTCTAAAGCATAACTTCTAGCTTGAAACTTACAATGAATGTATGGGCATATGTAACACACTGTCTCATTAATTTTGTTATTAACAGATGGGTCACATATGAGCCAAGGAGGAATGTGGATGTAGCAAGAATTGTAAGAGCCAAGCCAAGCCATGTTTAGAATGTCTTTGTTGGCTGTCATTGGGAAAATGTCTATGCTGATTAATTGATTAGGGATGTATATATACCTCTGTGTTGGGAAGCAAGAGACACATGGATGGAGAGAATATGTACCTGCCTGTGAGCATCCTGGGAGAGGCCACATGCTCTGCAAGGAATTCCAGTGAAATGAGAACTACACTTTGCAGGCCAGGTGATGTGTCTCTTTGGGAGTTGCAGGTGCATGGGAGATAAAATTTCCCTCACTAGGGAATCTGCTACAGTGAAGATAGCTCTATTAAATTAGTGGGGAAGGACAATGCCAGGATTCAAAAATGCTTAGTTTGACCATGCACTTCATAGCCTGGACTTGTCCTAAGAGCCAGTACCAAGACACTTCCCGGCCCATTGGTTTCCCAAAAAGCCACTATTTTTTCCCCTCTCTTCTTACCTCTCTCAGTCCTTGCATATGTACTCTTCTAAAGAGTAAGATTTTCTCTGGGAATACTCCTCTTTTGCTTTTGTTTTATTCATTCAAGGAACACTGTGCTAAACTCTGGGAATATAGTAGCCTTTCATGAGACCTCTTTGTTAGCCAACGCCTTGCCATCCTCTCTTAACACCCAGTATAGGATTCTGTAACAGAGCCATTCAGAACAGTGGTCTTCCATGCTTGGGATGTCACTGAATTTGAAAGCAAGGCAGTCTTTGTGCTCTTGTCCAGAAGCTGGCTAAAGCTCAGGCCTTGGAATGGTATAGCTTCTCCATTGTAATGTATCATCCTGGATGTTGAAATCTAGCTGCCTGTCTGAAAACTGGCATTTATTTTTAGTCAACTTTATTTACATTTAGTTTATATATAATGAAATAGATCATTTCAACTACATCGTTCAGTGAGTTTGACAAATGTGGACACAGATACATGTAACCACCACTGGAGTAGAGATAGAATATTTCCACCCCCACAAGATCCTCTGTGTTTGTCTCTTCCAGCCTGGTCCCAAGCAACAACTGATGTGCTTTCTGTCATTGTACCTGCCAATTAGCTTTGTCTACCCTAGAGCTTCATGCAAATGGGAAACACACAGAATGTACTGTTTTGTGTCTGGCTTCTTTTGTTCAGCGTATTTTAGAGATTAATCCACTTTGTTATGTATACCCCAAGTTTGCTCCTTTTTATTCCTCAATGGTGTTCTTCTGTGTGAATATGCTACAGAATATTCACTGTTTGTCATTTGATGGGTTTTTGGATTATTTCCAGTTTGGGTCTATTATGACCAAAGCTGCTATAAAAATATGTGTCTGTCTTTGGGGAGATACATGTTTTCATTTCTCTTGTGGAACAGCCTAGGAGCAAATGGAATGAGTTGTATGGAAAGTGTTTGTTTAGCTATATAAGGAACTGCCAAACTGTTTTTCAAAATAATTGTGCTGTGTTACATTCTTACCCCTCTTCAGTGAGAGTTCTTAGTGATCCATATCCTTATCAACACTTTGTATAATGAATCTTTCTAATTTAGCTCTTCTAGAACATATGCATGTTTTAATTTGCATTTCCATGATGATTAATGATACTGAACAATTTTTATGTGCTTAAGGTTCATTTGTATATCTTCTTTTGAGAATTGACCTTTTAAATATTTTGCTCATTTTAAAATTGTGTTTATTCTTTTTGTTGCTCTATAGGAGTTTTTTGTATGATGTAGAAATGACTCCTTTGTCAGATATATTTATTGCAAATGTTTTCTCCCTGTCAATGCCTTGCCTTCAAAAAGCAGAGTGCTTTATTTTTTTAAAGGTGTATTTTTTTTTTTTTGAGTTGGAGTCTCACTCTGTCGCCCAGACTGGAATGCAGCGGCTGCTCCCGGCCACTGCAACCTCGATCTGCAGGGCTACGGCGATCCTTCCGCCTCAGCCTTCCGAGTAGCCAGAATTATAGGCATGCGCTACCATGCCCGGCTGATTTTTTGATTTATTGTAGAGATGAGGTCTCGCCAAGTTGCCCAGGCAGGTCTCGAACCCGTGGACTCAGGCAATCCACTCACCTCAGCCTCCCAAAGCACGGGATTACAGGCGGAGCCACCGAGCCCGACTTAAAGAATACTTAAAGTATTCTTATCAATTTTTTTCTTTTATGGTATGTGCTATCTGTGTCCTAAGAATTATTTGCCTTCTCCAAAGTCACAATGTTTGAGTTATATAGTTTTAGCTTTTATATTTAAATATATAATTTTAAGGTTGATAAATGGTGTGAGACGGCCAAGTTTCACTTCTTTCTAAATTACTATCCCATTTTTCCAGCATTATTTGTTGAAAACTTTATTTTTTCTCCATTGAGTTAACACCTTTATCAAAATAATTTGATCACTGATTATGTAGGTCTATTTCTGGACTCTCTGTTTCCATTGACTGTATGTGTTTATTCTTACATCAAGTCCACACTACTTAATAACTGTAGTTATACAGTAAGTCATGAAATAAGTTTTATTATAACTTTTTTGTAGTGTTTAGGCTACTCTAAATCATTTGGATGTTCCTATAAATTTTTAAATGAACTTGTCAGTTGCTACAAAAAAAAGGTCTGGGATTTTGTGGAGGCTCCATTTAGTCTACATATAGATCAACTTGGGAAAAATTTATATCTCAACAATAGTGAATTTTCTTTTATTTGGGCCTTTAATTTCTCTCAGCAGTGTTTTGTCACTTTCAGTGTACCAGTCTTATTCTTATTTTGTTGAATTTATCTCTTAGGGTTTCATTTTTTTAAAGCTACATTAAATGTTGTTTTATATTTTATTTTCTAATTTTTTACTGCTAATGTACATATATAAAAATGCAACTGATATTTGCATTTCAATCCTTATCCTGTGACCTTAATAAAGTCACTACTTAATTCTAGTACTTCTTGAAGATTCCTTTAGATGTTCAACCCATGTGATTATGTAATATAGGAAAAATTTTATTTATTTTACTTATTCCTTTATCATCTCTATGCTATTTTTTTCTTACCTTATTACACTAGCTAAGATTTCTGGGACAATTCTAAATCAAAGTGATAAGAACAATCTTACTTTATTCTCTATCTTAGGGGAGAGTGTGAATCATTTATCAAATATGATGTTAGCTGTAAGGTTTTGATATATGCTGTTGATGAAATTAAGTTCTTTGCTGAGAAATTTACCATGAATGAGTGTTAAATGTTGTCAGATGCTTTTCCTGCATTTATTAAAAGGAAAATGTGTTTTTATTTTTTCTTTATTCTATTACTATGATAAATTACATTGGCTAATTTTTTAATGTTAAACCAAACTTGCTTTCTTTGATTAAACTTAATTTTCTCACTGTTTATTATGTAGGAATGTATTTTTTTTAATGTTCATAGAATTCACCATAAAGCCATAATAGTATTATTTATAGTCAACTATTTAATTACACATTCTATTTCTTTATTATGTGTAAATCTTTGAATTCTCCTTGAGTCATTTTTTATTTACATATTTTTATTTGGAAATGTTTTTATCAGTGCAACAAAACTAAATTTCAGAGACCCTGCATGCCATTAGTTTATTATAAGAGAGAGACATGGACATTATTTACATGATGAAAGATATCACGACTTCAGTGTAATAGGCAGCTTCATGTTAATGCCATTTTAATAGTGATTTACTTCAGTCTACATACTTTTCAAGAACGTCACCATCTCTAAATAAGAAATATTCCTTCCTTGGGGGCACCCTTCATCAGCAAGGGTACCTGCATAATGAATATTTGTATTCCTAACCCTGAATTGTACCCCACGTCTTTAAAATAAAAACATTAAAAGTTTAAAAAAAAAAGGAATATTCCTTGTCATCTAGAATTACTTCAGTGCTTCAATATTCTAGGAAAGCCCTTTATTTCCAACTTTCACACTAACTGGTTTCCTTTGATACCCGATCCAACAGCTACCACTGTCGCTTGCAACACATTTTCTTGAGATTTTTCAGGAAACATAATGTCTCCCTTGGTTACAGTTTTGACTGCACTCTTTTCAACCAAGACTCAAAGTGGAAGAAAATTGCTAAATGCTCATCCTGCCATGGCTTCCACCTGCTCACTCCGGCTCTTGTACTGCTCACAGGAAGTTGGGTCAATTTTGATAATTTGTTTCTTTCAAGGAATTATTCATTTTCTCTATTTTAGCTTTTTAAGTTATCTGTAGTTTTTATAATAACCATATTCTTTTATTTCTAATATTGGTAAATTTTATCTTCTTTCTTTTTTTGGATCATTCATTCTTGATCATTCAGGATAGAGTTTTATCAGCTTTATTGACCTTTTCAAAGAAATAGCTTTGGCTTAGTAGATTTTCTCTATTCTTTTTCTCTGTTTTTTTATTTCATTGATTTCTACACTAACTTTATTCTCTTTTCTCTGTCCTTCTGCTTTTATGGATTTATTTATCTTTCTCTTGCTCCTTTTTCTTTTTTTTTTAAAGACAAGATTTCACGTTTTTGTCCAGGCTGGAGAACAGTGGCACGATCATGACTCACTGTGGCCTCCAATCCCTGGACTCAAGTCATCCTCCCATCTTAGTCTTCTGAGTAGTAGGGACTGCAGGCATATGCCACCGTACCTGGCTAATTCTCACTATGATATCCAGGCTGGTCTTGAACTCTTGGCCTCAAGCAATCCTTCCAACTCAGCCTCCCAAAGTGCTGGGAATACAGGCGAGAGCTACTATCACTGGCCTTCTCTTGCTTCCTAAAGTGGAAGCTTAGATTACTAATTTTTGACCTTTCTTCTTTTTAAAAAGCATTTCATACTATATATATTCTTTGTAAGCACTGCTTTAACTTCATCTCACAAATTATATTTTGTTTTCATATTCATTAAATCAAAAATATTTGTAAAATTTTCTTTGGAAATTTTTTTTTGACTCATGGACTATTTAGGGGTGTTTTGTTTACTTTTCAAATATTTAAGGATTTTTCCAAAAATATTTCTGTTGTTATTTTCTAAATGAGTTCTGACATAAACTGAGAATATGCTTTGGACAATTTCTATTCTTTTATTATTATTAAAGTTTGCTTCATGGACCACAGAATTGCCTATTTTGGAAAAGGTTCCACTACATTTGCAAAGAATATGCATTCTACTATTGTTGGATGGAGTGTCCCATATGTCAGGTAGGCCAATAGATTAATAGTGTTGTTTAGATCGTCTATATCTTTACTGATTTCTGACTACTTTTTCTATGAATTACTAAAAGAGGAGTGTTGAAGTCTCCAGTTATAGTTGCAGATCTGTGTATTTCTCCTTTTGGGTCTATCAGTTTTTGTCTCATTTATTTTGAAACTCTGAGGTTAAGTACATACACATTCAGAGTTGTTATTCCATCTTGAAAAATTAGTCCATTTATCATCATATAATGTCTCCTTATCACTGATACTATTGCTTGTTCTGAAGTCTGCTTTATCTGAAATTGACATAGCTAATCCAGTTTTTGTTTATATACTTGGTGTTTGCACATATTTCTACATAGTTGACTTTTTTTTTTCTTTCTTTTTTTTTGAGAAAGTAGAATCTATTAAGAAGACAGAAAAGCTCCCACAGAGGCTGGGAACCTGAACGAGGTTGCACTCTACATAGTTGACTTTTAACTTATCTATTGTTTTTATATTTAAAGTGGGTTTCTTGTTGATGGCATATAGTTGGACTGTGCTTCCTCCCCCTCATCATGACATTCTCTCTCTCTCTCTCTGTTTTTAAACTTATTTTTAGAGCATTCACATTTTACAGTCATCACTGATGAATTTAGATTAAACTTAATTTGTTCTTTGTTCCTTTTTTCCTCTTTCTGCCTTTTCTGTATTTAACTGAGACTTTCTTATTATTCCATTTCATGCTTTGGAAATTTTAGTAAGTTTACAATATACATATTTAATGTAAAAATAAAACAATCTGACCCTACCTTCAAATGATATTTTACCACTTTATTTGTAGCTTATGGACTTTATTAAAAGTATTTTGCCATACCTCCCACTCCTGACTTGTGCGATCAGTGTTCTGTAATTCAATTCTAGTCCTTTGCAATCAGAGACATCTTGCAGATCAGCTACCAGCAACTCAACTGCACTTTTTTAAATGAAACAGTGAAAGACAAATCACTTTATATTAAGTAGTATAGCATTGGAACCAATTATTCTATTATAATGATATTTGGTTTGAATGGAATTTTAGGAACTTATGACAAAAAAATCAAAATTTTATTTCATATCTTTCTAACATGTGGTAACATGTGAAACAGTTGCCAACATGCATTGCAGTTTCATTGATACGTGTTGAATAATAGTAATCTGTTTGATATCTTCCACCTGTTTTTCTATTCAGTCAAAAATGCAGTCTTATTTTCTTTCTCCTACATTAATAATATGCAATTTATTGTCCAGTCTGTTCGAAGAAAACGTGGAAGGACACACTTGTGATTCCTGCAAATCACCTCTCAACTGATTGATCATATCTCAGTATACATTCCATCTCTTTATTTCCTTTTTCATGAAGTTTGAATGGAAAACTTCAAGGAAACATACATCTTTGAAAAATGTGTGCCTGCATAAGTTTATCCCTTATAATCACAGCAATTTCTTTATGTCCCCTGAGAGGGGACAGAATGGTTTGCCAGCCCTTTGCTAGAGGGGACATCTGAGTGCAAAGGGCTAGGTATGCTATAAATACATTATACATTATAACTATTTTGCTTTAAACAATCAGTTATTTTTAGAGCAATTTTTTAAAAAAATAGAGGTAACCTATCATTTTGTTTTATTTTTTAAATTTCCAATCCTCTTCATTTCTTTGTGTAGATCAAAATTTCTGACCTCTGCCTGAATAACTTGTTAACATTTTTTATAGAGTGGTTCTGCTAGCAGTGAATTCCCTCAGTTTCTTAATTTTTGTTTGAGAGAGTCTTTATTTCTCTGCCACGTAAAATTATATGTTCACTTCAGATAGCATTCTGGGTCAACAGTTTTTTCTTTCAGCCCTGTAAGATCTTACTCTATTGTCTTCTCGCTTGCTTGGTTTCTGACAAGATGTTGACTCTAATCTTATCCTGTTTCCTGTTATAAGTTGTTTTTTTCCCCTCTGGCTTTCTTCAAGATTTTGTCTTTGGTTTTCAGCAGTTTGACCACAATATGCCTAGTTATTTTGTTTTCGTTTTGGTTTTTTAAAATCCTCTTTGCTGTTCTTTGAGCTTCTTGGATCTGTGTTTGGTATTTGTCATTAATTTTTTAAAATTCTCAGCTATTATTTCCTTAAGTATTTATTTTAACTCATTCTCTTCTTAAGGGATTATAATTATTAACACACTTGACCATTTGATAGTGTACCATTGCTCTGTGATATCTGTTGTAGTCCCCCCGCCCCCCAGTCCCTTTGTCTTTCCAGTTGGGCAAATTTTACTGATGACTTATTTTCAAATTCACTGATTTTTTTTTTATTGGCCATATGAAGTCTACTCTTGAGCCTGTTGAAGTCAATCTTTATTTGTTTATTTGTCAATGTTTGTCTTTTATTTCTTGCAGTTCTATTTATTCTTTCTTACAATTGCCATTTCTCTGCTGAAATTATGTATCCAATCTTGTATCTTGTCTACCTTTTCCATTAGAGCCTTTTACATAGTTAATCAAAAGTATTTTGAATTTTCTGTCTGATATTTTTTAAAAGAAGACATATAAGAAGCCAACAAACATACTAAGAAACATTCAACATCACTATCAGAGGAATACAAATTAAAACCACAGTGAGGGCCAGGCGCAGTGGCTCAAGCCTATAATCCCAACACTTTGGGAGGCCGAGGTGACGGGATTGCCTGGGCCCACGGGTTCAAGAACAGCCTGAGAAACTTGGTGAGATTTCATCTCTACAATAAAAAAGCAGAAATTAGCCAGGTGTGGTAGCACGCGCCTGTAATTCCAGCTACTTGGAAGGCTGAGGTGGAAGAATCGCCTGAACCCAGCGGGTCAAAGCTGGGGTGGTCATGAGCATGCCATGCCCTCCAGCCTGGGCGAGGGAGTGAGACTCCAACTCAAAAACAAAACAAACAAGCAAACAAAAAAAAAAACACAGTGAAATATCATCTCAAACCAGTCAGTTTGACTATTATTAATAAATCATAAAGAAGGAAAAAAAGACATCCTGGTGAGAATGCAGAGAAAACACTTATATGATGTTGATGGGAACATAAATTAGTACAACCTCTGTGGAAAATAGTATGGAGAGTTCCCAAAGAACCAAAAAATAGAACTACCATTTGATCCAGCAGCTCTACTACTGGGTATCTACCTAAAGGAAAATAAATCGTTGTATCAAAATGACACCTGCACTTGTATGTTTATCACAGTACTGTTCACAATAGCAAAGCCATGCTATCAACTTAAGTGGGTGACTGGGTAAAGAAAATATGATATATATAATTATGTAATATATATCTTATCTGATAAATACATATACACATGCATACACATTATGGGATACTACACAGCCATTAAAAATGAAATCATGTATTTTACAACAACAGAGATGGATCTAGAGTCTATTATTCTAAGAAAAATAACTCAGAAACAAAGTCAAATGCTGCATGTTCTCACTTATAAGTGGGAGGTA